>NW_015539821.1:2232709-2273012 GCF_001515605.1 Sinocyclocheilus anshuiensis | reverse complement strand
CACCGCCCCCCCCCCCCCCATAAAATGATCAATTAATAACTAGAAATAAATAGAGATTTAATGTTTGGGTGAACTTTTACTTTTCCAACCAGACAGTTACAGCAATTTGATCCATAGTCATTCTGTCCACTTTTTCTGTTCTGGAATTCGACACTGAATTCTCTTCCCCTTGGGTCTAATGTTCCTTCCCCCTCTGTACAGTTCCATCTCATCCCCTTCTGCCCCTGTATCATTCTGTAGTCATTATTGTGAAATGCTTCACTAAGCCAAGCAGGCATTTACAGCACATTGTGGTATGGACTTAATGGGAACAGTTTCACAAGCAGCCCTAATGCACACTCTGAATGCACAAAGTGGAATTATTCGAACTGTTTAAACAAATTATCATTTCAAGTAGATAGCTTGCGTATTTGACTTGAGTGTGTGGGGAGGAGGGGGACGTATGCATAGATAAGCGTGTGCGAGCAAGAGAAATGGAGATCTAAAGTCACTGTGTGGGTGTACGTTTCAGGGTCTATTGGTTTAGATTAAATTTGTATGAATACGTTAGTGCTCGCACAGCAGCAGAATTGGCCCAGGTGGGTTTTTAGGAGTTTGTCTACTTTGTCAAGTCAAGTCAAGTCAAGTCTGCTTTATTCAGTGTTCAGTGTGATGGTGCTGGATGTGTTGCTGCCGACCCGTACTGCCTGAGGTCTTCCAGTCAGAAAGTCCAACAGCCAGTTGCACAGCGAAGTGTTGAGCCCCAGCTGGACCAGTTTGTGAATGAGCTGTTGAGGGATGATTGTGTTGAATGCTGAACTGAAGTCTATGAACAGCATTCATAGACTTTGCGTCAATGTGTGGAACCTGAGGAGGTAAGGGGCACAGGGGCACTGTGTTCGTTTAGCACAGTGGCACAGCATTTTTCTTACTTTAAATTATTATTTTTTTTTTAGATTTTGGATTTACTTGTTGGTTAACTTTATTTAATAGCCCGAGTGGCCTAGATGATGTCAACGGAAAAGGAAAATCATTTTAGTAGTTGTGGTAGTTACATTTTTTTATAGTTAGTATTTACAGTAGTTACATTTTTCAGAAAGATTATGAAGGCAAATGTATTTTATTTTGGAATAAGTTATTATGCACTTTAAAACCAAAGGAATATTTAGCATCAGCTCATGCCAGCAGGTTGTGTCATTCTCTGATGCGCCATGCCATCTGAGCAAAGTTTGGATGTGGTATTCTTAGCATCTCTTTAATGGTTTTAAACTATACTGCGCTGTGCCTTGTCATGCCATGCTGTGCTCGGTTGTGCTATCGTGTCTGCACAGTTCTGGCATTGTGCTTTGATTTGTTGTGCATCTCTGAATGTCTTTCCACCCTATTATACTGTGCCTTGCTGTGCGGCGCATCATCGCATGGCTTTTTGCAGTATTGTGCTGTGCTCTGCTGTCCTGTGCTGTGCGCCTCTGTTTGGCATTTCTCCTCCCCACACTGGCTGTGAAATTTAATTAGCTCTCTGCTCCTTAGCGTCACACTCCCCTTTCTGCAACAAAGAAGGGAAGTGCATCCATTGGATCCCTCCCTAGGGAAACATAACCCTGTCCCAGTAATCTTTCCCAAACAAAGGTCCTTGCCGTACATCAGAGAAGGAGGTGCGGAGAACATGCAGCATGCAAAACCGAATGGCTGAAAGAAAAACATATTGTGTTGAAATTTCTGTGGGCTGAGGCTCAAGGCTGAGACTAAGTGCTTTGCACAGCTGCGCTTCATCCCTCTACACTCTCTCCCTCTCTCTCCCCCTTCCTCCATCCTTACTATCTGATCAACTCGTTTCAGAAATGACAGACTCCTTTCAAATATCCTGCTTGCTTAGCGATTAAACAGCACAAAAGTGCATCTGTGAGATGCCTAGTCACATGTAGGCAGACTTTGAAAGTCTGGTCTACCTTTCAGTTTATCTAATTAAAGGGATAGTTCACATAAAAGTGAAAGTTCTGGCATGATTTACTCACACTCACGTCATTCCAAAAAAACAGATGACATTTTGAAGAACTGGTTTTGTCCATATAATGAACATTTTTCATTGTATTTCTTCAAAATAACTTCCCTTATGTACCACAAAAGAAAGTCATACTAGTTTGGAACAACATGAGGGTGAGTAAATGGTGGCAGATTTCTAATTTTTGGCTGAATTTTTCAAATATTTGATGTCACAAACATGGCAAATTTTGCCAAATCCAATTATTTATTTCATCCTCAAAACAAAAACGCTCCTTGTACCTTGTAAACAACTTTGTTTCCAGTTAAGTTATTTTGCATCACTAAGTTACATTGGAACTGGCTATTTGAAGTTAAAGCATGCCATTTTTGCATGCAATATGCATCAGGCGGCCAGTGGGTGCTGCCTTGTGAGGCCGAAACAACGGATGACCTCAACGCTTCCGTGTCTATCTCCCCTCCTCAAGAGTTAATCTCTGGGTATGACATTTTTGCTCCTTTTTAAGGCCAACACCCATCACCTAACCATTATTACAGGCATAATAACTCCGCCTCAGCTCTTGTGAATGAGCGAGCCATTTGGGAGTAGACCCTTCTTGCCCGCCGCTCTCAGCAGGCTGTCAGGAAGATCTTGTCAGAGGAGCCACATTCATGTGACAGTTTGAGACAGCAGCGCTGAATCGTCTTGACTGGCACTGCGGCATGCACAAGCCAGAGATCAGGCAAGTGTGGCTGGTGAGCTCACTGGTGACCGTCGTTTTGCGTTAATCCGCAGAGGTATGACTAACGGTGAGTGCAAGGGACAGACAATGAAAAAAGGAGGCAGTTTGCATTCTCTCTTCGCCCACATGATGAGGAAAAAGTTGTGGAAATGTAAGGGTTTTTTGCCCTGGGGACGGAGGATGACTGTTGGAAAGAAAAAAGAGAGTGGAAGAATAGAGGGACAGAAAAGGAGTGGAATCTTTTAGCCGTAAATCAATAGGCTTTCAGAGCGATAAGTGAGACTTGCCTTGAAGCAAAAGAAAAACCTTTGTTCATTCTTTTCTCATTCCTTTCTCTTTCTCTCTCTCGCTCTCTGTAGATGTAATGGAGCAGCAGGGACTGTGGCCCCCTGTTTACGGAGCCCGAGGGCCCGCCTCACACATGCAGCATCCTGCTGTCTACTCCCGCTGCCAGTTTCTACGGCAACAGGAACTCTATGCGCTGCAGCAACATCAGCACCAGCAGCACTGTGCGGCACAGGCGATGGAGCTGGCGCACAGACACAGTCACTCGCAGGTAACACATGAAGGAAAAAGTGCACGTACATCTGGTTAGCCACATTTCCTCATACCCCTCAAGGTGATTTCCCAACAGTTATTTCTCTACAGAAGCCCGGCGGCTTTCAGCAGACCTACCCAGGGTGCCTGAAGTTGTGAAAGGCCTGTTATTCCTGCTTTTAGAAATTCATAGCAGTTATAGCCAAAGAATGGACGGCTTTCATTTTCAAAGCGCATCTTAATGTTGGAAGTTTTGAAAGAGTGGGATTCTTCTCAGGAACGGGGCAGGATTCGGGCTTTTATCTGACTGCTTTTGTACAAAGAAGCAGAGCAGAATGCAAGTGTACGATGGATCATTAGCACCCATTGTACTGCTTCCCTGGTGCCTGTCTTTACGCAAGAAACCTGAGATGACTGAATCATAACTAGCTCCATGTTAGCATCCTTTTTCTACTATAAATGCATTTCAGTTGTGAGGAAACTGGGAATAATATTGATATGCATAATGTTTGACTTCCCAGTGTTGGTGTAGTACTCTGTGTTATACAGTCTCTGAAGCCTGTTTGAATTTCTTGTGTTTTTGCAGAGGAAACCTGAGGATCCCCCCATCGATCTGGTTGAGGAATCGTCTGAGCTCCGCACGTCCAAGCACACTAGGCCTTTCTCTGTTGGCCCCTCCGCTAAACTGCCCCCCTCCTCCTCGTCCCCAGGGGGCTGCACTTCTCGCCTTTCACCCTGCTGTCGCTTGCCCGCCCCACGGTCCCACCTTAAGAGTACACCCTGCACGCCTTGCCCTGAGCCCAGCCCGGCTGTGGCTGCCCCTCGCTCCCCAGCACTCAGCCCCCCCCACGCCACCCCTCACCACCTGCCAAAACCTGCAGAGTCCCAGGACAAGAGGAGCGAGGGCCAGCCACCACAGGACTACCCTCAGTCGCTGGAGCCTGGTGAGTGGGAAAATGGCAGCATTCATGTCTGTAATTTCAGTAGGACGAATGGTAAATGTATTTAGTGTACATACAGAAACAAACATGCATTGCAGAAGCCTGTAGTTTACCTGTACCTGTAGAAATGTAGTTTCTAGCTCAAATGAGTACAATTGTGAATGCGACAGGGATGTAGAAATTAAATAAAAAGTGTAAGGAAGACTCATTATGAGCCCTATAAGCTGGGCTCATTAATATTAATTAGGTTTTGTTATGTTGGCACAACTTATTTACTGAAAGGCAAATGCTAGTAAGTTAGCATTAGCCATAACATATCAAAGCATAACATCAAATTAAATATAACATAAAAAAATATGAAATATAACAAAAAAATAGGATTATTTATGGGCATGCAAGATATGTTTATGGTCATATCAGTATCATTTGATAAATTTGCTGATACAACCCAATAAATTATAGCCAATTGACAATGGGACTTCAACTATTTCTAATTGGCTTAGCTGTTGTTAAACTCATACAAAACAACATATTTACTCAGAGTCTGTAATATTTTTTTATCCATGATACACTAGTATTTTATAAGTTCTATTTTCCATTTGACTTGTATAAAGTAAAAACAAAAATTAAATAATCGTTACATAGAAATCTGTACTTTTAAAACAGATTTAGATCTAATATCAGCCAATTGACAATCAGTTATTGACATAAAAATATTAATAATTATCAGCATCAGTTTCTGTAAGCCCTGCTTATTTCCCAAAAAGAGGGAGAACATACTTTGAAATTGCTAAAATAATGTTTGCTATGCCCCTGTACAGGCTTAGTATTTGAATCAGAACACATTCTAACATGAGTCCGATGATAAAAAGGCAGTGGATTGATTTATTTGGACTAATAATCCAGTCTGAAAAAAGGGGTGAACAGAATAAAGCAAATAATAAAAGCCAGAATAGTGCTTTTCTCGAACACGCTTCCTATCCCAATGCCCTTGCATTTGAGTCTAAAAAAACAGCGACTAGAGGAAAGAGGCTGGAACATTTCATTTCATTCTCAAGGTTAGGATCTTGCCATCGTGTCTGGCTCCACAAACCCCTGGGGGAGAGGGAGTGAAGTGGAGGAGAGAAGGAAAAAAAGAAGAGAAGAGATGGTCGAATAGAAAAAAAGACCCTGACCACAGGGACAGTAAACTGAAGAGAGAGATATTTTGCTGCAGATAAGATGCACAGGGCCTTTGAAGGACTTGTTGCTCTTTGATTACCGAAGACAATCAATCTGTTAATGTGAATGGAAGAGTAAGCACTGACTTTTCACTTTGTGTTCGAGTCTTTGCACCATTGTATCCATTTGTGACACATTTGTATGTGCAAGAAAGCATAGATGCCGTAGGGAGCGGCTTGCCATACAGTGTGAGAGAGAGACAGACAGAAAACAGTAGGGAGGTCAGTGAGACAGCAGATAGGGCCTCTCTTATCCTTCAGAGGTCCTTGAGTGCTGGCTGGCGAAGGGATATGCATTCATCTGGCGGATGGATACCATCAATAATACAGCACTGAGGTGACAGGGCTGGCTGTGCAATCACACCCAGACACCATGCTGTCATCAATATACCCGGCTATGCTACAGATCTCATATAAACACACACACACAAACACACACACTCTCGCCCTTTCATGCAAGCAACGTGTCCTGTGCAATTGTTTTCACTCGCACGGCGGACGAGATGAATACACACTCTCACTTAAAGACTAATTTATACAAAAACATTCCTCCATGCACTCCTTCTCTCTCTTGCACACACTGCATCCATAACAACTTGAACATAATTCAATATTCATGGAAAATTTGCTCATGCCTGCTCTATAGCCTTTATGGCGCCAGTTCCATTATGTGTGTGAGTTATACTAGATAAACGCAACGAATGGTACACACTGTCGCTAATGCTTCTGTATACAGCATATGTATCACCCCTCTCTGAACTTCAGCAGCAGGGGGCCATGCCCCTTAACTCACAGGGTCATATTGTGATGTGTATTACAAATGAATGGTAATGGCTTGCTGGTTCGCTGTGTGCTGAAGTGTGTTTCAGGAGCAGTTAAATCTTTATGCCTGTAATAGAGTGACTTCAAACAAGGTTGAGGAGCCCAAACCAACATCAATGTTTATGGAAACACTCAATCAGTTTTATTCCCATTTTTTCCTATAGATCTCCCTCCTGGCTACACTTACCCCGCCATCGCCATGGGTTACAAAGGTGGCCCCTCCCCTCAAGAAGTCCAATTGGCTGAGCATGCAGACTTGGAGGCGGAGCAAGCAGAACCTGCTGAACCTGCGCCCCAGCCCCACCCCCTTTCTCCCAAAGGGGAGGAGCCTGTGTGCCACACTGGAATGGGTTCTCCCATTAGAACGTCCCAGGAAGTAGATGATGTAGAGGATGAGGGAGGAGTAATAGAAGCGGACGGACAGGTAGATGAAGGACAGGTGGATGCCACTCTCTCACAAACTTCCCTTTGCCCCGTTACTGACTCTACTGTAGTGGACCCCCTTCCAGAAGGAGCGACTATGATCCCCAACAGCCAGGCGAGTGGAATGGAGAGTTCAGCAACAGCTGAAGACAACAAGGAGCAGGTTGAGGAGCTACAAGACTTAGCTGTGACCACCACCCAGGATTCTCAGTCTGTGGGACCTACTGCGCAGGATCCAGAGAGGACTGCTAAGGATGAGTGCACGTCACCCACTGACTCATCCTCGCCGCCTTTCTCCCCCTGCCCTGTGCCCTCTGCCCTGGGCAGTCAGTACCCTGGGAGCTGCATTTGGAGCCTGGAGCTGCTCATCGCAGCAGCACTGTGTGCCACTCGAGATGCCTGTATGGCGGCCCCTGTGCCTGTGTCTGGGAACGAAGTGGCCCCAAATTATGGTATAGAGTTACTGAGTGAACTGGCAGAGCTGGAGCAATGCCAACAGCAGGGGAACAACACAGAAGAGGACAGAGGTAAGGATGAACATGCATGAGCCCCCCATTATTCAGAATACCAGTTGATCAAGGTTTTCAATGGGAAATTCATAAATTCTTGCTATGTTTTCATTCTCTGTGCAAAGTTTCAATGACTTTCAGGGGATGTCTGCTTTTGTACAGGAGTTGGTATAGGATATATTTGGCTGGCAATGCTAAGGTTAATCTTGGCAAAATGGGTTGTGTTGTCCCAATGCAGTTAGCCAAATATTTAAATGAAAGACTTTTAAACTGAAGTTTTATGAAAATCATGATTATGCATTTGAATGTTTTTCATCCAATAATAATATGAAAAGGACACAAAGTTCTTGAGGTGCCAAAAGACAGTTTGAGTTGCACAAGATGAATCCCCAAAAATTCCCTTTAGAAATTCTTTTAGAAAAGAACAAAAAGTTCTTAAATGGTCAGCTGTTGCTACGGTTACCTCCTCAGGCAAACAATTTCTGCTCATGAGCATCTATTTACTGCTGTTGTGCAAGATCCTGTCCATGTGGAAGCTGTTTGTAATAGCTGAAACAAAGCGTATGATTGCAATATTATGTTCTAGCTTATGGAACAGAAGTAGCAATAGACCTTCTCTTACATATTGTTACGTACATCCAAGTGAAACGAGTTTTCAAAAAAGAACAAAAAATGTAGGACTGGGACTTGGTTATATCCATTGGTTGTTGATGGGATGGATTCAGATCTGAATGTAAGTTTGATGTGGATTGTAAAAAAGGGAGTTTAAGCGGACTAAATGATTGGAAAAGTCTAGCATACGTCACCAGAGAGAAGTCTGCTGTTTCCCCGAAAGATCGAGTTATGAAATTTTGATTAAAAATTACATGTATGCAAAAATTAAACATAAGCATGGATGAATCGTTCACTACAAGATCACTAACAAGCATTTAGAAAGTAGATTTTTAATTTCATGCCGACTTTAACCAATTAGTTCTATGCTAAGATAGTAAAATTAACAGTTTGCTTGCTAACATTTGTGGTTATTGAAATGTGTTGAAAAAGACCTTTTATATACATACTTACGAGTACTTTTAAGACCCTCCAAGCCTTTTGTTCTGGCTCCCTTTGGCCTTAATTATTTGCACCCCAATCTTATTTGGTTACATCCTGCCCAATGTACACAAACACCATATTGACTCCCACAATTTCAGAAGACTGTCCATCTTGTAACATTTCCAGCACCAACAGGTTTACAAAAGGTAGTTAAAAAGACAGCCGTTCTGTTCTTTCTTATCACAATAGGAAGCACACCCAATCACACACATGATTTAATTCCTCATCAGTGATTTGCATGAGCGGTCGTGTAGCGCTGTGATACAGGCGACAGGGGAAGACCATGACAGAGGCATTCATTTTGTTTTGTTTTTTTCTCTCCTCACAAAAAGAGGTGCAAAAAATAGGGTTTTCAGTCCAGCCAAATCTCCAGGCTTTGTGTGAAGGAAAGATAACAAAGCCTTCCCCCATACCACCATCCCGACAATACGTGCAGAGACAAACCAAAATACACAAAAATGCTAACTCTCAGCTGACTGTTCAGCTTTCCACTTTCATAGGAACACACACACACACACACACAAACACACACACACGCACTCAACTGTGCACAAGCTCGCACTCTTGCCTTCTTTTCCTGCCTACAGATCAAATGCTCCCCATCCTTTTGGGGCTCAGCACTTCCTGTGGGAGAGACTAAGATGGAGCGGTGAGGAGAGGGCCGTGTTTTTAAACGGCTTTAGCCTGTCTTAAAAGGCAGCTCTAATGATAGCTAGTTTCCCCCGGGTCCGCCGGATTGGACTGTGTCCACTCACTCATCCTGAGGGATGGCTCCCCTGCCCCTGCTCCTCAAACCTGTTTGATCACTTTTATATGCCTCATTTTAGATGGAAAAAAGCCCTGGCGCTTTCCCACAGCTTTCTGAGTCCCTCAGTGCGAAGTTGATGAAATAGTAAAAACAGCTGATCTTTTTCCTCTCAGGACGATAGCGTTTTTGTCGGCTAATTAGGCCCTATTGTTGTGAGTGTTGTTTTAAAGGCTTGTTGCTTTTCCAGGGACTGTTTAGGGTCTCCCTGCCAAAGGATGTTTTTATTTACGCCAGCATCCTCTGGCAGCTGAGAAATCCCCAACACTCACACCACATGGGGAAAAAAAAATATCTAACCGCATTTGGCGGCGTGCATCGTTTTAGCTTTTAGTGTGTATGTTTTCCACCCATATTAAAATAGGGATGTAATCTGCTGTGTTCTTGTCTAAGCAAGCTGCACTAAAGGGACTAAGAAAATACGATGAAGCTCTTTGCAGCAGGGAAGAAGTCATCAATAAACACGCCCGCCGCTGAATTATTAAAGAACTGGAGGTGAGGCGGCCGCGCGGGCTGTCAGGACAGGGTCTCTCGCCGGCTAAAGATTTCATATGCGATTGGGTTTACTCATCAAGTGATTTACAGATTTGATTTCAAGCATTCTTATCTGTGGCAGACGTCTCAGGTGTTCTGCTAACATTCCTTGTGGTGATTTGGGCATTGTGAAGTACGGACAAATAACGTGTGATAAAATTATATAGATTTTGAGAGGTTCTTTGAAGTATTGTTGGTAGTTGTTATTGATTGGTCAGTGATACCACAGCATTCCTGCTCTTTTTTTCCACAGATCTCTAGCCTAAATGCTCTCAGAGAGCGTTATCTGTCTTCTCTCCTTCCATCTCTCATTTTCATTTCTTTTTCGGGCCTCAGCTTTTCCATCCCCCTTGTACATCTTGCTTTCATGCTATCACTCTATCCATGTGCCGTTCCTGTGGCTTTGGTCCCCACTGGCCTCGTTACAGCAGGCCGATGGGCATCGATTTCAAAAAGACCACCACAGGGCTAAAAGTGGCACGATGATTTCAGCCAGGTTGGAAACCGAAGACCCTCCCAGACCACCATAATCCAGTCTTCCTCGTCTTGTCTTTCTGTCTTTTTTTTTTTCTTTCTGTTAACTTGTCTCTCTCACTTTCCGTTTCAGCTGAGAGATTTCCTTCATGCAGCTATAAGTCTTTCTTCTACAAGTCTTTCTTGCTTTTTTAGGTGAATCTCACAGAATTTGTCAAGAACTTTTCTAGGTCACATTAGAGACCAAACGCAAAAAGAAAAAAATGTACTATAATTTTATTTATTTTATAAATAAATATTTTTTTTTTTTTGTCTCAGATTCATTTATAAAATTAAGCCTATTTTAGGACCATTTTTTAAACATTTGTTACATTAACATTTTACTTTAAGAATATTTTCCTTCAATTCTCATTACTGTAATGCTAAAATGTATTATTATTATTTTAAATTGTAAATGATTCAGTATGAAAAGTATTAAATCAGCGTTAATTAAAGGAAAATAATACAATTTTGAAATTAAAAGTATTTGCCTTTTAAGTGTTTATTTATTTAAATAAATATATAAATATATCCGTTATAATGTGAAATTTGGGTGAAAATGTGTTTAATTGTCATGAAAAAAACATCTATTTATTCAGTATATATTAAATCAGTGTAAATAAAGAAATTCTACCCTGATGATTACAGTAATTTTTCAATTCCATATATCACTGTTCATAAATAGAATCACCATTGAGAATAATGGGGAAAAACATAAAGTGTGAAACATTGTGATACTGAGAATTTGTGGGGAAAATGTGCTTAATTGTCATTAAAAAAATCTTCTTACACATCTTTCTTTGTAAATGTGCTAGACTGATCTCTTTGACTGTTGTCATATCTCGTGGCTTTGAGCGCTGCATGTTTAAGTTAAAAGAAATTCAACTTTTATAAAATGTCTCAAGACACCTGATCTAATGATCCTAAAAACTGGCTTAATTTTTTTTATACAGAAAGCTTTTTTCTTTTAATTTTGTGTTGAAATGTGATCTGATGGTTTTTGTGAGATTTACCGTTTTCTCCCCTCACTTCTCCTGTCTTCTCATTTGGTTTTGACCTCCTCCTGCTCTCTGCCCTATGTGCGCAGGTCTGCTCGTGCGCCGTGCATTTCCCCTCGGAGGAGAAAATTGGATTCTTTCCATGTTAGTAATGAGGGGATGTTTGCGAATAAATAGATAGCTCAATAAACACTTTACTTCTTATTGCCTGTCTCCCCTCCCTCCCTCTTTCCCCCCTTATTCAGTCTCTCTCCTCGCCGATCCCGTACTGTGCTCCTGCTTTGCCGTGACGCAACAAAATAGCGAGCCGTGGACGCCCAGACACAGACACAGCCACTCACACATACATGCAGTCTTCTCAGTATCCCCAGGCCAGCTTTGGCTTTCATGAATATTCAAGCCTCATTGGCTGAGTGGAGACTGAGCATGTGGCCTGCCCTAATGACAGTGATAAATGTTGAGAATTCACCCTTCTTCATCTCTCTCTCTCCCTCCCTCTCTCCCTTTCTCCCTGTAACATGGCTCCTGGCATCTAAGCTTCATGTACAGAGATAAGCTCTCTGGTTAATAGCTATCATCATTGCTCATTCAGCCTCTGAAAGCACAAAGTGCTGTCAGGAAACAGCGGCGTGCTTAGAGGCGGCTTTGTATCGTTTGAGGCTTTCCTCTTTCTCTCTCTCTCTCTCTGTCTCTCTCTCTCGCTCTCTCTCTCTCTCTCTTCCACTCTCTTTTTATTTTTGCTCCTTTACAGGTTTTTCCGCTTGCGTCTTCTGGGAACAGGCTGGATGTCTGTTTTGCTAGGTCACTTTTTAATATACATGGAGAGACAGAGGCCTCTGTTTACACCTGATATTAACATCTGTCTCAAGTGATTCCCGCTAAATACATGTGTAAACAGGGTCCATCACTTAAACCACATTTTATAAGGGTCAAAAAACATGACACTATAAGGATAGTTCACCCAAAAACTAACATTCTGTCATAATTTACTCACCCGCATGACTGACTTTCTTCTGTGGAACACAAAAGAAGATATTTGGACATTTTTTTATTTTTTTTGTTACCAACATTTTTCAAAACATCTTCTTTTGTGTTCCACAGAAGAAAGTAAGTCATACAGGTTTGAAACGACATGAAGTTGAGTAAGTGATGACAGAATTTTCAATTTTGGGTGAAATATCCCTTTAATAATTGCGCTTTGGGTTTTGAACTTTGGCTTCAAATGAACTTGCTCCAAATATAATTAAATACATCTGAACCAGTTAATCAAGGTCTTCAGAATTATTAGAAGCTTCCAGGTTGGAGCTTGGCTCTGCAAGAAGTTGGCCTCCCTTACCAAAAAGTAGTATACTTCAAGTTTATTTTAGTAAGTATACTTAAGTAAAGTTCAAGTATATTTTTAAGTATACTTTATGTAGTAAGTATACAAATATCAGTGTACTAGTAGTATACTTGTAAGTGTACTATTTCAATACTCCTTGGGACTAAATTGGCCCACTTTCTAGTATATAAAAGTATACATTTAAGTATACTTTATGTAGTAAGTATACAAATATCAGTGTACTAGTAGTATACTTGTAAGTGTACTATTTCAATACTCCTTGGGACTAAATTGGCCCACTTTCTAGTATATAAAAGTATACATTTAAGTATACTTTAAGTATAGCAGTAGGAAACACAACTAGTTTACATCAAAATGTTTAGTTTGTACTGCAACTATAGTCAAGTATACTTAAATGTAATTTTAAGTATATTTCTGAGAAGTACATAAAGCCCATTTCTGAGAAGTACATAAAAAGTAGACTAAAAGTATACTTTCCTATTTTTAGTTTAAAATAAGTATACTAATAGCACACTTGAATAAACTTCTTTTTCGTAAGGGCTTCTAGGAACAGGCCCGGACATCCCATCCTAGATGGATAACTATTCTTCTTCTCTGTCATTGTAAGATCAGATGATGTGATTTCTCCTTGAATTCCTTTATTTCTTCTCATTCTGTGCAGAAGAAGACATGTTGACCTTTGACCTCCAAAGTTTGGCGACCCTAGCTGCTGCCCGGGCCTTGGAACTGGCCCCACCCATTCTAGCAGACTCAACTCCACCCATTCGCAGAATCCTCAATCTGCGCAGGAAGTGCAAGTGGACGCCACGTCACGAACCGGTACACGTAACTCATGTTCATTTATTAACATTTCCATAATTGGATTATTTCTTCAAATTGTTGAGCCCTACTTGCATTGCAAATATGAATTAAGAACTATGAAAATGCGAAAAGATTTAAATTCAGTTTGTTCCTCACACACAAATTGTATTGGTTTCAAAAGACTTGAAATATAAAGCATTAGTCGTATGGACCAATTTTATGATATTTTTATGATGTGTTTTAGGCTTTTTTAAAGGTCAATCACTGAATGCTTTCACTGTATGTAAAAGAGCATTGTAAACATTCAAAATATCTCCATTTGTGTTCTGCGGAAGAAACACAATCCTACGAAGCGGCACAATGTTGACTGTAATTTAGATACTCTAAACTCACTGGAGATTATTCGTTCCATGTGTAGGTGTGTTCTGTTAAGGGTACCATGGAAACGCTGGACCGGGAGGAGCTAGCGATGCGTGTACGGCTGGCAGAACTGCAGCGGCGTTACAAGGAAAAACAGAGGGAGCTGGCCAAGCTACAGAGAAAACATGACCACCAGTGAGCAAACCACAGACCACTTTCACAAATACACAGCTTCCACATATAAATGCACTCCGCACACCTTTCAAAACCCATTTACACACATGCACAGAGAGATCGAACTCACTTCGATCCTTCAGGACACACACTCTCACAGTCTCTCTCTAGGTCTTTCTCTGTCCCCTCGCAACACTCTGCTGAGACCACCCAGTGTGTGCTGAGCCCTCTTTGCATAAGCCTGAGCTGTGCTTAAGTCTTTCCTCTAGTCCACTCTCACAATTAGGATGGCTTAGTGTTTCGTTCCATTCAACATCATTAATGTGAATTAGAGTGATTGACAGGCTGTGTGTGTGCGTGTTTGTGTGTTTACAGGAAAGAAGAGACCTCACGCAGTCCAGCTCGTCGAGGCCCCGGAAGGCCACGGAAGCGCAAATCCATGTCGGCACCCCTTATCCCCACTGATGCCCCTAAAAAAGTCAAGTGAGTGTTTCCTTTTGTGCTTGTTTCACTGTTCTTACAGACTCTACATGTTTGTGAGGGCCAAAATCCTGAAATGCAGTACAAATGCAGTACAACTGACTTGCACAAACCTTCCTTGATAGAAGAAAGGTTCATGAATTGGCCAGATTTTGTTTTAATTAAATGTATTGATACAAATCTAGGCTAACTTAGATTTAAAGTGACAGAGGGCCATATCTAGAGATGAGAACAGGATATATACACCTTAGAATCTGCATCCGTGCATGTTTAATTTTTTTTTATTTTGACCTTCTAATATTTAATAAAAATGGCAAATTAATTTTTTTTGATAACCCATTACATTCATCAGAATACAGAAAAAAACATATCTGCCACTACTTTCAATGAGACTTCAAGCAATGGCTTAGCGAATACTGGAGTATTCATGACTGGTTAACAATAATCTTGTTATAATTAGCTTTATGTATGTGCTATATAAGTATATGGGAGGTTCTCACAAGTATAGATGTATACGCTTTATGAGGACTGTTGACATTTAGAATCATATAATCCTGCAGAGCAGTGAATAAAGTGTTATTGTTCTATTGCTCTTTTACAGTAATAATGAAAACAGTTCCAGTTTCTAGAGCAAGAGAGTTGGGATTACATTAGAGCTTTACTGCGACCAGTAATAAGCTTAGCTCAGGAAACAATTCCTTACCTGTAATAACAGTCTAGATAGGAGATGTTTTGAAAGATTATGTTTGTAAACTCATTTCGTTCGTGTATGCGCAGTCCGAATCTACCACGTATTATGTGTATGTAAATAAGTCTAGAAGGCTCCTATCAGTACATACAAGGCAGACTAAGTACTTAATCAGTGCGAAGAGCTGTCATTAATCATATTTACAACTTCCATTGATTATCTACAAGTGTTGCGACTCCCTTCTAACCCATGACGCGTCTGCGATATTAATTTGATAAAGCGCGGAGACCAATTGCCTGCACCAAGTCAGGGCTTTGAGTTATCACTCTGATGGATGAGCATTTTCCCCTGAGATACACCTTTGTTTACGCCAGGCCTTAGACATTTTGATAAACTCTGTCAAATCAAGTTTACCAGGGGGACGCGGGGGATGTGTCCCCCCCACTTTTAATATAATGTAAATTCGTCCCCCGCACTTGACGCGTCTGCGATATTAATTTGATAAAGCGCAGAGACCAATTGCCTGCACCAAGTCAGGGCTTTAAGTTATCACTCTGATGGATGAGCGTTTTCCACTGAGATACACCTCTGTTTACGCCAGGCCTTAGACATTTTGATAAACTCGGTCAAATCAAGTTTACCCTATACCTGATTAACAAAACTCCCATTTTATTACTAGCCTGGTTGATTAGCAGCGTGCTAATGAAAAGCAGGAGCCAGAGCTTAATTACACATGCTATACCCAGCGCAAATTTATCCCTGTCGTTAATAAAGCTCCCCTGCCAAATAAAACAAATGACAACTTTCCGCCACTAAAATTTATCCGAGTTGTAAAAAGTCATTTTTAGAGTCCCTTTAGGGAATGGCAGAGAGAAGCCGATGTTTGACTTTCTCATGATGGTTTACGTCAGTTTGATGGCAGACGACATGAATTGTTGAGTAATTGAACGATAACTTTTATTGTGGTGTTTGCCAGCATTATTGGATTTGAGGTTATGTGCTGGGTATGTGGGTTTTTTTCAGTCTCTCACTTCTCACATTTGTGTACTAAAAAGTGTAACATCCTTCGGCGTCAGGCCAAATCTGTTTGAGGTCAAAGGTCATTAGACAAGGTTAAGGGTGTTGACGGGTCGTTGTGGCATTGCCAAAAGGATCAAATCCCATCTGAGTGTGAGGAGAGGACTTGTCATGTGATGTGTTCGGGAGCACGCTGGGCATCTTGCTCCAGTGCATCATGGGAGCATGGGTTGGAGACCTGCATGTACTGCAGATTTTAGACCGGACCACACCTAACCCTGTGTCCGAATATCGTTGGTTTCCTTTGATAGACACTTTACTGTCCCAAGAGGCCATGGGAGTGGGCTTGTTTGACCACTTTTCCAGTAAACATTTTTTAAAAATCATTAAAACAAACAAATAGAACATGCAAAAAATTGTTTTACTTATGATGCAACCCTGGTGAAGATATTAAGACTTGTTTTCATAGATTATATCTTGAATGCAAGTGTGTTTTGTCTGGCTGCACTTTTAGATTGTTGCACTTTTTGAATTGTTTATAGTGTTTGTACAGACAAAATACACTTGTATTAAAAGTACATTCCCTGAAAATAAGTCATATGTCTTATGTAGTGTTGCTTCTCAGGTAATTTTATTTTATTTTAAGATTTTTATTTATTTATTTAAAACATGTATTTATTGTATATAATACATAAATACAATATAAATGTATTTATTTTAGGTTGCAATAATATTTCACAAAATTGCTGTTTTTACTGTATTTTTAACCAAATAAATGCAGCTTTGGTGAGCATTAGATACTTCTTTCAAAAATATATAAAATATCGTACCATCTTTTAAATGGTACATGAGATACAAAATATATTAGGAAACTTAAAAATGTGTAAATATTATTCCATTAGCTAACACAACATTAAACCATTAAACATTTTATTTTAAGGAAATTTAATTTAAAGGCATTTAAAGAAAATTAGGATATGTATACATTTTAAGCAAGTTTGTTTGGTTTAAAATTACAAAACATATACTATTCAAAATGAAAACAAATCATATTTGGTCACTTCATGGTTGTCAAATGGTTTCCTGCGTATGAAAACACAGCAGAGTGCTCATATGCTGGGATTTATAGCGATATATATTCATTTGCCGGAATGATTGAGGGTTTCAATGGTAGCAACATTCAGCATCTTTTCCAGTGAAAGAATGCCAGAATTTGATTATTGGACTGTGAAGGAGACCATGGCAGGAACACGCACACACACATGACCGTTTGCAGGAATGTGACATGGAGTTGACACAAAGACTAGAGGGGCCTTTCGGGGTCAGGAGGTCAGAAGGTCGCCTTTGGGTGGCGACAGGCAGAGCGGAGAGGAGGGCGGGGGCAGTCAGCTCTGCTCTTTAATAGACGCCCAAGCCACAGTCTTCATCAAGCTTAAGCAACCGCACACCAAACCGTGCCTCGGACCTGGTGTCGGGTTACTAATCAGGTTTCCACGGTTACCTGGTTTCCCAAGCCTTGGGGGTTTTTGAGACTGTGGCATTTAAATGCAATAGAAGTGAATCGGAGATGCACACGGTCTGGGAGAAAAATACCTCTCTGCTAAAGACCAAAGCTTTATTCTCTGTTTTGACAAAACAGGGCCTTTATTAAGGCCCTTAACGACTTCATAAGGCTGTAGTTGAGGATCTGTAGATAGATACACTTGTTCCACAAGGAGTAGAGAGGGAAGTGCACTCAACACTCTCTTTACTCTGTTCAGAGCTGAACAGTTTACTCTTGGTAATGCTTTTGTTCTTTAAGATATTTTCTACAGTTCCCATCAGTTTTGTTGTGCTCAGTGCATCGTCTCCCAAAAAACAATAATTAATCTCCAGGTGTCTTCTGAAGGGGGGTTTGGAATAGGGATTTTGGGTAATATGGTAATATGTTTTAAATGAATTTATCAGATGCTGATGTGGAGAATGGGGTGTAGATGGGCATGTTCACGTTGCTTGTAGTGGTTGGTCGATAGAGGTTAGTGTCCATTGATCCAGCTCCGGTCAGTCGAGTGACTCCCTCTGGATTGTGCACTCTCTCTTTCTCTTCTTTCTTTCACTTCACTACATCAGTTGTTCTCATTTGTGTCCACTTTGATCTTGAACCATTTCTCTTTCTCTTTAATATCGTTTGGGTGTGCTTCTGGCTTTTGTAGTTTTGTTTAAGCTTACAAAATTGCATTTGTCCATAGTAATGCTAATTTTCATAAAAACTTTTATTTACACAAATAAGTTACAAATTTATATATAAATACAGATATATAAATAATGTGTGTGTGTGTGTGTGTACACACACACACACTCACACTACCGTTCAAAAGTTCTGGGTCAGTTGGATTTTAGCATTGACTCATTAAATTGATCAAGTGACAGTGAAGACTTTTACATTGTTACAAAAATGTCTATTTCAAATAAAGGTTGCTCTTTTAATCATTATATTCATCAAAGAATCCTGAAAAATAATCCATCACAACTATTGAACAGCACAACTGTTTGATGAGAATAAGAAATGTTGCTTGAGCACCAAATTAGCATATTGGAATGATTTCTGAAGGATGATGTGACACTGAAGACTGGAGTAATGGCTGCTGAAAATTCAACCGTTGGAAAATTTTGCCAACTCAGGAGTAAAGTACATTTTAAAATATATTCAGATATTTTAAATTGTATTTATATTTTTACAGTAATACTGTTTTTACTGTATTTCTGATTCAAGTAAATGCTTAGGGATCATAAAAGAAATGTATTTATTCAAAGAAATTTATTTATTAAATATCTATATTTGCAGATGTGTATTTGGCAACTTTGGAGAGCATTAGATCTTTTCATATTAGGTCTGAAAACCCAATTTCTATATCTGAATTTGTAATGCATTCTAAGAAAGTTGCAGTGTACAAATCTGAACGACTTTTTACACACAAACATGTTTGTAGACCAGAACTTTTCTGCTGAGGATTTTGGACCATGGTCTGTGTTTTTCCATCCATCTGTCCTGGTCATATATCTGTGCCTCTCTGTCTCTGCGGGATCCTCCCTCCATCTCCAGATGAAGCAGGAGCTCTTTGTATTGAGGAGGAGGGCTGGAGTCTATGTGTTGGGGACACTGATTCTTTCTGACAGCACCAGCCAGAGTAAAGGGCAGACAGCCAGTGTCCAGACAGCTGAAAGGAAAAGTGGAACACAACACAGGCAGTGCTGGGCCTGTGCAGTGAATGTGTATACGAATGTGTGTCTATGTAAGCAAATGTCTTCACGCATGTATATATGAATCATACATTTCTGCCAGGTCTTATTCTAATTGGATGAGTAATGAAATGAAACCAATGAAAAATCATATGTATTTATTTTGGTATGATGTATTTATCCTTCGCGAATGCATGCCAAACTATGCTTCTTCTTCTTCAGCAGCCTTTTTATTTAGCTGCGAGGTGTATGGAAAGCCTTTGCTCCAAAAGTGGGACGAGACTGTGCTATTCAGCTGAGCAAATTATTCAGTATTTCATTATTCATTAATGAATTATTTTTGTATGAATTATTAATGACAAATTATCCATGTGTGATCCAGTGGGCAGTGCAGATCGGTTCTGCGTGGATCAATTTGGCCAGTGCTGCACTATTAGTGGGTCACTCAAGTAAACAATCCGCCCAGTTGGGAAATGCCATGCAAATTTTATGGTGCAGAATTATATGATATATAAATGAGGAGATGTTGCCGTGAGCAGTTTTTTAAAATGAGAATTTCTGCAGAATAGGAACATGACACCTTGTGACAAGTGTATATGAAAAATGAAGGTTTTCAACCTTACAGCCCTTAACATCATACACATCATTAAGGTAAAAAAATACATTTTAACTCAATGTAGTTGCGCAAAATGCAGTAAACATCAAGTACAGTAAACAATGAGGCAGTAATTGATTTATGCATACTGTGGTGCATGCTGGGAAACAGTCCAGCATCCGACATCGCAGAAATCATGGGGTCAATTTGGTGATGTGGCACCTCGATTAGCAAGAAAAATTAAAAATATCTTCATGGCTTGATTCGGGAGTGACTTTGCGAGTGACTGACTATAGCTGTCACTAGGACACTGAAGGGAGACTGGAATTCACCAACCACACGTCGACATGGTTTCCAACACTCACATGCCAATCATCCCGGTGACTGACAGGCCAGCTGATGTCTGCGCCGCCACCCCCCTGCCCCGAGCACCGACTAAGGTAGCCTGTAGCGGGGTTTGAAGTAGCTGTCTGCTTCTCCAGAGTAAAAACACTGATGCTTACACAATACAAAACAAGAGGTCGATCGCCGCAGAGCGAGTGTATGAGCCTTATTTCAGTGTAATAGGTCTGCTAGATGGTTGGCTACACACACACACACTCACCCTTGTTGCCCTCCTGAAGGCCTGTGCATTGTGCTGCTTTGTGCAGGAACAGATGCATTGATATGGTAATAAGACAGAGAAGGGTTTTTTTTATTAATGTAATGCTGGAATTCACAGCCCCGAAACCATTGGCATAGAGTGGAAAAGGAGTAAGCAGAGACGGAGAGACTGAGACGAGGGAGAGAAAAAAAAGAACAAACAAAATTATGAGTGGGAGGTTGCTTTACCAGCACTTCTCTCAGATATTTCTCGGTTTGGCGTCAGATCCCAATTTTTCAAGCGTGCAGCGGGGAACCAGGCCCCTGCCTCTCCATTCATCAAAGCCTGAAAAGAAGGTTATTAGAGCCACAGAGAGGGAAGGCAAGCCCTTCGCTCGCCTCTGATCTCTCCTTTTCATCCTTCGTTCTTCTCTTCCCTCATGAATACCTCTCTGATGTGATGGACAGGTCGGCTGGAGCGGGGGCGGGGCCGGGCCTGCTTACAGCAGAGGACTTGACTGGAGGCGGAGACAGGAAGAGGAGGATGACCAGTAGCCCTTACCACCATCTCAGTAGCACACAGGTTTGTAGCTAATCGCTCCTAAACTGCTGAAAAACATGTGTTATGTTTTTGGAAATGTCATCTTAAATATGCTGTTATCGTGACACTCAACACTGTTTTCTGTGTGTTGGGTAGTTGGCTCTCTGTCACATGGTTTAGCTAAATGCAAGAAAAAGACCAGACACAACTCAGTGTACAAATATCACAATTATGTCATTGCTGTCAGGTAGATTTTGAATGTCAGATATTCTCAATCTTTTTCAAACTTTAATTTAAAATTTCTTTAAATAGTAAAGTAAATTCTTGATGTTTTTTTAAATGTCACCTTAAACTTTGCTATTATCATGACACTCCACACTGTTTTCTGTCAGTTTGGTCAGTTGTTTATCTCCCATTGTTAAATACATGTATAAAAATAAAGACCCATCACAATTTAGCATTCAAATTAATGCAAGAAAGACACCAATCACAGTTTATGTTATCGTTGTTGGTTTGTTTTTAAATGCCAAAGATTTGTAGTGCAAGTCAAATTTTAAAATTTGAATTTTACATTTCTTTAAAAAGTAAAGTCAATTCTTACTGTTTTTTGAAATGCCACCTTAAACATTGCTGTTGTCATCATGCTTAACACTGTTTTCTGTCTATTGGTTAGTTGTTTTCTCTCTTGCATGGTTAAATACAGGTAAAAATGTAAATACCCATGACAATTTAGCATTCAAATAAATAGAAGAAACAAGACCAATCACAAGTCAGTTGGCCAATATCACAGTTATGTCACCGTTGTCGGTTAGATTTTAAATGCTAAACATTCTTAAACTGGAAGTCAAATTATTTTAAATTGAATTTTAGTGAAAGAGACAAGCATGCGGTTATGACACAATTAAAATATTTAGAGAAGGATTGGTTGAGGAACATCAATACAGTGCTGCCTTGGAAGCATTGTAATAGTGCAACTAAAATTTTGCGTGTGGTTTAATTCTCTTCCTATCTTTGTTTCAGATGAAGGCTCACTGTAGACCAAGAGGCAGGCCAAGACTGCTGAGCACAAAGTTTAAACAGAAAGCTTGCTCACAGCTAAAGCAGAAAGCCAAAGCCAAGCGTGGATCGAGACTGGTGAACTTGTTGTGTCACAGAGAAACCAATACACCAAGTGCTATTACAGAACATCTGTCCCGAGAGCACAGTGGAAAAGAAGAATACACACATAGTAGTACAACTGGAGAGCACAGTGACACAGGTAAACAATAATATATGCTAGATGTACAGTATGTGACACAGGTATTTTAATTGCATTAATATGTAGATGACTTTAGATTATTTAGAATTTTTTGCTGTACCAAGGCTTTGATGAACATTTTTTTTCTGTCCCAGCGGGCAGTGGGGCAGCAGTCCACCAGGGATCAGATGGGAAGGGGACTATGATGAGAAGAGGTGCAAGGTCAAAGGCCATCCTGAGCTCCTCACTCCTGCCTACCCGAACTCAGCAGCTGCTATGCAATACAGCTGTGACCGATAGCAAGCTAGAAGCTACCGAGAAGGGCATCTCTCCCTCCGACAGCGACACAGGTGAGTTATGGGCTGAGAGAGATGCATCCCACCATGACAATCAGCGGATCCTCTCATTTCCCTGCTCAACTGTCATGGCATTAAAAAAAATTAACGACACCTCCTCAGGCATGCATTGGGTAAAACACAATCCGTAATGCTAGCCTGCGTCATGCTGTGTTCAAGAATGCCACACCTACAGGGAAAAAAGAGATACACTCCCACCACTGCCCCAGTTCCGCTACATGTGTTAGTTCACATTCCCTGCGAACACACTTCTGTAAGTGAACAAAGTGGAGATGAAATAACACTGGTAATGAACGTTAATGTGAGCTACGCCTGCGGTCGAGCTAGGCGGTGTTGTCGCCGCTCTGTTAATTGCCCTGAAAGTTATCCTTTTCACATTTCACGAGCTTGCGAGAGTGTTGACGAGTGCCTTGTAAGTGACAAGTGTGTCAGCACTGTGTTGACACCTGACACTGCTGCCACTGTGCCATCTCCGCTCTATGCGAGACACATAGCCCACAGATGGCATCTGCCAATACGTATCTGTGACACCGAAGCATGCGAGTATGACTTTGTGTGCGTACATTACAGGTCAAAAAATTTGGAATCACAAATGTATTTGTATGTTTTTGAAAGAAATTCAAATTTATGTGATCAAAAATACAGTACAAATTACAAAATGATACAAAAACAGTGCCACAGAAAGCATGAGATGTAACTTTATCTGAATATCTTAATTAACTGACAGCTAGAATGCATAAGGTGTCATTCATGTTACAAACTTATATCAAGACAGCAATATCATCACTTCTGGGGAAATTGGTACAAAATTGAAATAGAATTTTTAGGCATTCGGGAAACAGTGTTATTTTAAAGATTATTTATATACTATCATAGTATTTATTAACATTTTGAATTAGCTTATTTTATTTTCATATTTTCAGTTTTCAGTTTAATTTTAGTTTTTAGTAATTTTAGCTTTAGTAATTTTAGCACTTCTACTTACACTTTATTTCAGGTAGTTGCCAGGTTTCAGTTTCAATTTGATCACTTTAAGGTTTTCATCTAGTATTTATAATTTAAAATTATATAAATCACTTTATGTATTCTTACTGAATAAAAATGTATCCATCTCAAGTCAGTGTATAAGTTTCAGAAAATTTTATACTTTTTTTTTCATCTTCGTGTTTCCATTTAGCAATTTGTGTGTAATATCCCAAAATTCATTAGAATGTTTGAAAAACAGATTTTTAAAAAAATAGAAATACATGTAATCAGCTGCCATTTTTGACCAATTTAATGCATCTTTGCTGACTTTATGTATCAGTTTCTTTCAAAAACATAGTTTTGTAGTGATTCCAAAGCTGTGAATCGTCGTGTATGTGTGGCTATAAACAGGAATCAGACACTAGGGCAGGCACTTGTGGGAAGCAGAGGTCTGGTGGTCAAACCTGTCAGTGACTAGACTTCTCTGACTGCTACAGTTCCTGTGAACATTGACAGTCACAGCCACATTTGGCACCCATTTTATGAACTTTGCTAAATATCGAACAAATCATACAGTGAGAGAAATCGTCAGGCTGTGTTCACCATGACTGATTCAGATGCCCGCTGTGAACTGTAGCCCAGTCAAGATGTCAATGCATTCAATCGATCTATCATTTTCACAGAGGAGGAAGATGACGGCATCTATGACAGCGAGGAAGGGGCAGAGGGCATCAAGAATCTATCATCTAAAGAGCAACTGTCTGGAGTCGGCCGTCCTTCACAGTGCTCCATCGTGAAGCTTGAGGCCAATCAGAAAGCCAAGAACAAAATGGAAAGACAAGGATTCGGTAAATGTTACATCCTTATTTAATTAGACAGTAGGGATTGACAGATATCACATTAGTTCACAAACACTAATTTTTCACTGTCACACTTAATGTTTTTTGTGTTCCCTCCAGGTTCTATGAATGTGTCCGTCAATAAAGAAGAGGTGAAGAGAAGGAACGCCCCCTGTAGATCGGCCCTGGTCAGTGCTGACCATTATCACTCAGAACAGGAGGTGGAGAGGAGATTGACTGGCCTCAATTGGAGAGAGGGGTCAAGGGAGAACACCTTTGATCATACTAGAGTACTCAAGACCTCACCTACTCCACGAGAAAAGACCACCAGGAAGAGCGCTGTGCTTCTTGGAAAGGTATATCTATGTTTTGTTGCAATACTTTGGTAAATAAGCTACAAACAAGGCCTTGTGGAGGTCTTACTGTGCTAACATGTTCCCTATGGTTGTTTCAGAGGAAAAGCTGTTGGTTAGAAGTGCTGTCGTCTCAGTATGATGACATCACATGGAGCAGACGAATCAGAAACAAGCAGGTATGGAATGTGCTCACTTTCCATGAAAACTGGATTACCAGCATGGTCCTTTTGTTAAAAGTCTTGCTGGTTAGGCTAAGCTAGTTAAAACATCTAGTAGGTATCCAAAACACAATATTTACTGGTGAACAGCCATGCAAGGTGCTTCTGAGCTCATTTATTAGAGTTTTACTGAAAGTTGGTGTGATGTAGCGAGGCTGCAGCGCCACATAGCGAATTACCCCCTAGAGGCCTAGATCTGTCTGCCTTGCCCTCTTGGCACCCATAAAAAGTCATCCCTCCGAGAAGGATTATGCAATCTCGCATGGTTTGTCCTGTCAGGGGCTCACGTAAATCTACTCACAATAAAGATAAGATGGGATCCGCCTGCTAATTCCCAGGCTGAATCATGCATTGTCTAAATAAAACAGTCAATAGTTTTGAAAGGATTTACACCATAGGCGTCAAGGCTGTCACCGTCGGCCCTTTGTGAGGTCATCAGCGAGGCATGCGAGGGGACTTTGCCTGCCTAATCAGCGGGCGGGGAAAATCTACGCTCCACTCAAAGAGCACGATAGAGAACAAAGACACGCATCATTCTTCACCTTGGCCTCACCCTAGAGACACACTTGTAAAATGAAAACCGAACAGCATCACCCCAAGTGACGAAACCTCCATCACATTAATATATGACAGCTTTTTGAGCAATGTTAAGTACCAAGGGCTGTGCACAAGAATGGACCTGTTAAGGTGCGAGAGGTTATGATATATTTGGACGGGAGTTTGAATGAATGTTGGAGCCCTGAATCACTCTCTCCGGTGTGTGTGTGTGTGTGAGAGAGAGAGAGAGAAAGAGACTCACATGCCATTTCGTGACTGTTAGCAGGCTAAGGGGCGTGCAGTCAGTCGTTTGCTGGAGAGCTTTGCTGCCGATGAGGGATTCCGGATAGATGACAACAGCAGCTTTTCAGAGGGAGAGGAAGAAGAAGAAGAGGAGGAGGAGGAACCAGAGCCGATGGGCAGTGCAGTACTGAGTAAGATACATACAAACAGACATGCATAATGCTGTTACATTTATATGCAACTGGATGCATGTCGAGACAGGATATGCATGTGGTAAAAAGAGGATGCCCTCTCACTTTAATATGTCTTTGTCACAACCAGCCCTGCCCAACTGCATTCTCACCAAAGAAATCCTGAGGGATGGGCTGAAAGTGTTAATATCAAAAGAGGACGAGTTACTGTACGCTGCCTATGTACATACTCTGGACCCGCCTGATATGTAAGGCAACAACCCTGTATTTTCAATAAAACATGGATGGATGGATGGATGGATGGATGAATGGATGGGACATTGGATGGAACGATGGATGGATGAATGGTTGATTACATTTAAAATAATTAAAAAATCTTTCGTTATTTCTGTCTCTTCAGCTATAGTGTTGTTGTTGAAGGAGAGCGCAGAAACAGGCAGAGCATCTACTCTCTGGAGCAGCTGCTTCAGGAAGCGGTGAGACCCTTTAAAAAGCTTCTTCAGGGGCTCGTTCCCCTGAAGACCTCCTCCATCTTCCCATACAGGCCTTGGGCCAAACCAGCTCCTCAGGCCACCCTTACAGGCTCTCACAGACCCCTTGTTCTCCCCCCCAGAGCCCCATCAGCTCAAGGCTGGATCCAGCCCAGCTCTGTGACTTTCTCTGCTAAAGCAATTAAGAACATAGCATCTGGGGTTGTGTGAGTGTGTGTGAGTTGGTTGTCCTCCGATAGGCAGTTACTTAGCCATGAAGCGTGTAAACTGCTATGATCGGTGTGTGAGGGACTCTAGTCCAACTTTAGGCATCCTTTCACATTTGTGTCTTTTATTGCTTTTTTTTTTATCTCATCGAGCATCAAATTCATCTGTAAAGGATCAGCATGTGGTTGTGATAGAGGGAAGTAGACAACCCAAGGAACTCGCTAATATAGCCTTTTTTAGGCAGTACCCTTCGTTAGCTGCTCCTAATGTGGTCAAGCAGTCCAGTAGATTCCTGCATATACAGTTTCACGTTGTGACTGTATATAACTGTTGCTTATTAGTTCTGCGTGGCCCCCCAGGAGGACATACAGAAGAGCATGTTTTATCCCTTTTTTATTTATTTATCTTCTTATTTAGCAACATCTTTGGGGCTGAACTGCAGGTTACACTTACCCGCATAGTTTATCTAAGCCGACGGGGAAAAAGGGAGTTGATTACACACCGTAAACCAACAGCTCTTTGTCGGCACGCATTCATTTGAATACATTACATTCGTTGCTTCTCTCATTCATCTCTCTCAGTATCATAGTCTGAAAAAAAGTGTCTCACTGCCTAGGGACCGCCTATCGCAAGCTCTACCCACCCGTCCCCAGTTTCCCTCAAAGACATATTAATGAGCATGCTCTGTGCAACTCTCAAATTCAGTACAGTACACAAAGCATCTGAAGATATCTCTTCTTGATACAATCCACAAGCTGCAACACAAAAAGCTCTTGATTGTTCACAAAATTCAAAACAAAGAGAGGAGGTTGTCATTTGTGTCAGTGTTGTATGTGATTGTGCATAGTTGTGGGAGAGATAAAGCTGGGAGAACAGAAAGAACAAGAGAGCTAATGCTATATTCTCATCGAAGGCTAGCACAATAAAGGCTTTGATATTGAACGCTACACTCTACTCCAGCAAATTAGACTCACCCATAAGCCTTCAACATTGTTCCTATGTGTATGTTTGTGTATCAGCATTACTGGAACTAGTGTGGAATTACAAAGTAAGTACAGCTCAGGTTTACATAAACGTAGTCAACATGAAACCAAAATTCTCCTTATTTATTTCCTTAATTCAAAGTCATTTTGTGTAAATCCCACTTTTCACAGTCCAATCCATTAAAATTTCTTTTTTTTTCTTTATGATGTTGACTTTGAAGGGATAGTCCACCCAAAAATTTAAATGAAACTTATCCTCCTGTTGTTTTCACACCTGTATGCATATCCATTGTATTTGTTGTGCATACACTGGAATTCAATGGGAATCTAAACTGTTTGGTTATCAGCTTTCTTCAAAATATCATCTTTTAAATTCCGCAGAAGAAAGAAATACAGAAGAATACACGTTTACAATGACTTGAGGGCAAGTAAATGATGACAGAATTTTCATTTTGGTGTGGAATGTACACATTTTCATGCACAAATAGGTGTTATTTCTTACATTGGATTGCACACCCATGTTCCCATTCAGTATTACTGAACATTTTCTCTGGACTTCAAGATTAAATTTGTCATATCTGCACCAAGTGAATTACATACAGTATATAATGACTGTATTCAAACAGGTTGCCTAAGCATTGCCATTGGTCAGATAAGCAGATAAACAGTCATGTCCCAAACGCATGTCATTGTTTGAAGCAATGTTTGGGCCAGATTGCACACTCAAACACTCAAACGGGTCTTCTCAAATAGCAGTGTTTTGATGGAGACTACAACTGTTTATAGTTTTCAGGGGAATCAAACTACAAAAAAAACTTTAATTGAGACACTGCTAACCACTAACATTAGCGTAGTGTAGCCCAGTGTAGTGATACCTCCTTTTCCTGTGCTGCTTTTAAGACTTCTTATCAGTCGTTTGCTTCCAACACCACTACCTGCATATCCCAGCCAAAAACTTCCCGGATCGCCATTTGCTCTGTCTGCCAGAAAGGCTGTATCTACAGAAGAACCGTTTGAACTGGGCCTGAAAGAGCCCTCAGTGTATGTGCTCTGTGTAGTGGGAGGGGAACTGGCAGCCTCACAATAAAGTCATCGATTTAGGCTTTTTTCACCTCTCTGCTCTTTTATTCCATTATTTCAAAGCAGACTCCCCATTCAGTGATGCTGATTTCCTCTCTTTTTATTCTGGTTCAGTATGAGAAACTGTCTATGGGAACAAAATCAAACAACAGAGTCACTTGAGAAAGGTATACCCATGGTTGTAATTGCCTTAAGGGGATGGCCTCAAAGATATCTATGTTTTTGCTAAGTGGACGTCTCATGTTCTGCATGTGTGTCTTTTAACTAAATCAACTTGTTATGCTTGATAAGCTGCCTCTCTGCGAGATATGTAGGTTAATTTTTAAAGTCATCCATGTGTTTCAGGTTTTAGATGTGCAGCCAGATACGGTGGAAATTCTGACAGCTGGAACAAGAGTGTGCGCTTACTGGAGTGAACGCTCCCGCTGTCTGTATCCTGGATATGTCCGTAAAGGTGAGATCATTCTCACACACACATGAAACAAGTCTCCATCAATGTTTAAAAGCAACCTAGATACTTATAACGATAGATAGATTGATCTAAAAACATTTAGAAACATTTTTAACATTACTATTTTTTTGTGTATGTGGTTTAGAGCTGTACATTTGTGTTTTCCACAGGTGGTCCAGGTGAGGAACAGAAGGAGGACAGCATCATGGTAGAGTTTGATGATGGAGACCGGGGATGGATTTCTCTTTCAAATATTCGCCTGCTTCCACCAGGCTACCAAATCCACTGTACGTTTCTGCAGATAAACACATTTCATCTCCAATATAAACAAAGAGTCTAGTGTTTAGTAATGCTAGACATTGTGCCAAGTTTTCATGCTTGTCATTAAGCCTGTGGCATTGTTGATATACTGCAGGTGCAGAGCCATCACCAGTCCGCCTGGTCTCACCTAGCTGCCGCAGGAGGAAGACCTCCGCTCTAGAGAAGATGACTCAACAGGCTGATGTGTCCTCAGAGTGTTCCGCTAACACAGAGCCCAGGAAGATTGTTATGAAATCCAAGCCAGGTGCGAGTTGACAGCTGCATCATCCACATTCTTACAGTTTCCCACATTCCACATTGATTGGATTAAAACTATTTTGGGTTACATGTCTTAAACTGATGCTTTTTGCATTCTAAGATTAAAATCTCTCATAATTCACATACATCCCTAAGGTGTTATGTTTGACCTGCAATGAAAGAAATAAAATGTTGTTTCAAAAGGCGTGTTAAGAAATATCTATCAAACAAGTTTCCACAACAGGTTTTTGTGATTTATTGTTTTACACACTAATCACAAGGACTGTCAAGGAAACTTGCTGGGTAGATGTTTCTCAACCTGTTTGTCCCTAAGGACACGCTTCATTACTTTTCCTGGTTCTTGTTCCTGGAACTGACACTCCCAAAAAAACGATTTGTTTAATGTTTGTCAAGAGCCATAAACATCTTATCAGATGTAAGGTTGGATAATCTGTATAAATGAGAAATATATATATTTTTTTGCTCCTTACATTTAATGACCATGTGCAATTAACACATCAGCATTGATGAGATCAGTGCTTGGTTGATTAATGGAATGAGATGTATTTGAATGAACAAATCGATGAGGGAAACTGGCATCAAGGTTGAACGCCACTTAACTATAGAGTCCTACTTAAAGCCCTGAACTACCAGTCCAGCAGCTCTAACTCATCAGATGTTATCTGCAATAATACAACAACATGGAGTCATCAGATGTTCCACTGTCAGGCATATCTGTTTGTATCTGTTTTCACTAAGGGGCTAAAGGTAGTATCGTAGGAAGTGGAGCTTGGAAAATGCAAGTAAGTTATCATTGAATGGAGGGCTGTTTTCCCATCCCCATAGCAATACCTTTGTTTGTCTCCCTCAACAGGAAGGCCCAAATCCGTCAATGCATTATCAAAGAGCTCTGCATCTGAGAATGTGACTGGAACTGCGTCCCCTCTTCTTGGCTGGCCGGTTGCTGCCATGTCCAGGAGGAAACCCTCCATGGATTTGTTCCAGTTTAATGGGTTAACAAAGAAAGCTCTGAGGGGAAAGGAGTCAGACATGTTCCCCTTACTTAGCTGTACCATGACCACTCCAGCCAAAGGCATATTCAGCACTTCCTTTGAGGTGGACTCCTTCAGCAGCATTGCGAATGGTTGTACTTCCTTTGGAAATCAGCAGTTGGCAACAGGTCTGCCTCTTAGTCACAAGGGCGTCCCTGGATTACGGGGTAGAAAGTCAGGAGACAGGAAGGAATTTCTGGTCAAACTGGACCACGAAGGGGTAACGTCCCCCAAGACTAAGAACGGAAAAGCATTGTTGCTTCTTGAAAACCCAGAGGTACAAAGAGGTGGACGAATGGAAAAGGGCTTTGGGGCCAAAGGAAAAGGAGAACTGACCTCAACAATGGGCTATTCCCAGTCTGTTCTTCTAGTCAAAGATGCCAAAAGGAACAGTTGCCATCTTCTCAAAAGTTCCTCAGACATGTGTAAACACCCTCAGGGTCTCGGGCTTAGTGAATATGCAGATTATGGGCCAAACTGCCACAGCGACTGCCTAAGCTCCTATTCAGATATGGATGAAGATGAAGACGAAGAAGAAGAAGCCAGAAGGGCAGCAATGCACACCTCGGGACGCTTTCTGTCTCGTCTTTCTGTTTCATCATCATCCTCAGGGTCCTCCAGCGCATCTAGTTCAGGCTCATTGTCTAGCTCCAGCATATGTTCATCTGACAATGACTCGTCCTACAGTTCGGATGAAGAGGAGGCATCACGGCTTCTGCTTCAGGGTTGCCTTTCTTCTCATCACACATTGCTTCAACAACAACAGCAGCATCCTGAACCTCCGAACGCCCCACCACGACACACTTTCGGAGCCAAAACGTTGACTATCTCGAATTCAAAGACTGCAGTCAGTAGTACTACAGGAAAACCTCAGAGGAGAAAGGAGATTGCCAACAAATCTTCCTCTGTAGTGCAGTCCAAATCTTCCAAAGATTTCCCTAAAAAACAAAAGATACCATCTTCAGAGGGTCCACCCAACTCATCCTCATTCATGCCAGGACGGCAGCTGTGGAGGTGGTCTGGGAACCCCACTCAGGTAATTTCTTGTCCCAATTTTTCTGTTTTAATGCCAGTCCAAAATGGTTGTAGTTTCTGAAAGAGTCCCTTAAACTTTACTTTTTCTGTCATCAGAGACGGGGTTTGAAAGGAAAAGCCCGGAAGCTCTTCTACAAGGCCATTGTTCGGGGGAAAGACACCGTCCGAGTTGGCGACTGTGCAGTTTTCCTCTCAGCTGGTCGACCCCATCTCCCCTTCATTGGTCGCATTGAGAGTCTTTGGGAATCCTGGTCCAGCAACATGGTAGTCAAAGTAAAGTGGTTCTACCACCCTGAGGAGACTAAGCTTGGAAAAAGGCACCAGGATGGGAAGGTACAGTAGTCACCAGAAGTCTTGTTTAGTTTTGATTGACTTTAGCTAGATATTGCACACCTAAACCTACTTTTCTTCTCTCTTCACAGCATGCCCTGTACCAAAGTTCCCATGAGGATGAAAATGACGTCCAGACCATCTCCCATAAGTGCCAGGTGGTAAGCCGAGCTGAATACGAGCGCCTGAGCCGTATCAGGAAACCCAACAGCAACAGTCAAGATCTTTACTACCTGGCTGGAACCTACGACCCCACCAGTGGCCAGCTGGTGATGGCCGAGGGAGAGTCGATCATCTGTTAACGTTAGAAAATGGCCGAATGCACTACTGAAATCGTGAGATACAAGAAATGGCTGATAATCAGGCCACTCTTTCAAAACTAGCATGATATAGAAAGTGAGTTTAACCCACAGCCATGGGTTTCTGCAGCCACTTTCATCTCTGCTCTTGGAGAAACAGTAGATTATTGAATGGATTGTGGGGAGGACAACTCGTGGTGATCACTCTATGAAGGTTCCACAGACATGGAATGATTTTTTTTATCTTTTAGTGAAAAAGGCACTGGACTCGTTCAGAGTAGGATATATAGACTGACAAACATGAATCAGAGCTGAAAAACACTGACTGTATTTTTGGATTTGTGGAAAGTTGTGCAAACTGATGTCCCCAGGACTTTTTGATATCCCAGCAGGACCAAATACACTGTTACTTTGAGCTGTGGTATGATCTGTTTGTTTGTTTGTGTCTTTGCATGAGAGGAGATGTGAATGAGAGGGTAATTTTTTGCTGTATGCAAATATGTGAACAACCATGTTTGTATGTAGAGATCAGCCACAAAAAAGACAAACAAAACAAACAGGAATGGGCATTAACCTGGAGATTAGAGGCCTAACTGGTGTTTTAAATTGAATGATGCTTTCACACGTGTACAGTCTAATGACCTCTTTTGACAATACCAGGGATTTTTTTTTTTTGGCACTAATGATTACGTCAGTATATTAGGAAGTCGGTTTATGAGCAAACAAAAACAAACACAGACAAAAAACAAAAGGAATGTTTTTCCAGTCAAGCCATACACTTCTGTACCTCTTGCTTATCTTCTCATTCGGGTGTATAGTTGTACAATTGATTTATTTGATGTATGTAAATATATAAATATATATTAAAAACTACAAACTGTAAATATAATATAAATGAAGAGAGAACTCTATTCCTCTTTATTGCTCTTGATTGTGTTCTTTTTTTATAATGAATTAACTGTTCTGATTGGGAGGTTTGTTTTGGGGACAGGCATGATTTGTGAGACCTTAGTTACTGAATACCCTCTTCACTGTTGTATAGGAGGGAAGGGAGGGTTGGGAGATGTTCTGCTCATGGAGCAAACAGTAGAACCGACACAATGCAGTCCAGTCAGAGGAAACAGGCTGTCTGTGTACACTCTTTCATCTTTTCTTTTGGAGTTTGATTTTGGCTTTGAAAGAATTCATCTTTCTTTTGGAGTTTGATTTTGGCTTTGAAAGAATGGTTTGTTTCTATTGCATTTCATCGTCTTTGTGTGATCTAATTGGTAACAATTTGTGTAAAAAGCTAACACTCTAGTTAAAAGTCCCAGGTCCGTATATAGCACATGTGGAGGTGGTTTTACCGTCTGGAAATTCTTTTTAAATACTGTCTGAAGGAATCTGGCCTCCAAAATGTCAAACCAAAGTATGTCCTTGGAATTACTATACTTCCAGCTGCAATAAATATGTAGACTGAATCATAAACAAGGGGCACTTGCAATGTTTTTGCCTGATGTACTTTAGATGACTGACAACTAATTTTGCAGATAGCTTTCTAAATGCTTTTGTGTTTGAAAACAGCTGAAATGTTCTCACAATATTTCAGCAATGTTGTAGCAAAGTGTCGGCCAAGGATTTTATGTCTGCAAGGAGTGGGTATGGAAATGCAAAGAGTGAACAGACGCTTCCAGCACTTGAAGCCTCCTGCTGTCCTGTGTCACATGATCATGAAGGACAATCATAACCTGTAAGTGAGGGCAGTTTAAAACAGATCTAATCTAAAATATTGCCTCTTGTCACTTTTTCTTCCTGCTTTGCCAAAAATTGTTCTGTTTGTTTTTTTTTGTTTTCACTGTCAATGTTGTACTCTTATTTGTTCAATATGCAAGCCTGTACAGATTGTTCCGTGTTGGAATTGTGAAAAAGGACAGATATGCCTTTCAATCCTAAAGGATGACTTACTTTTTTAATGACATTTTTGCTGTTACACTGCAGAAGCTAAAGCTTTAAGAAATCTGATGTGAAAATAAATGTAATGTCACTTTCTGGGTCTATAAAAAAAGAAAAAGAAAATTTGTATTTTTGTAAACAAACACTGGATTCAACGCTTGATATGGTAGCACTGGCACCACCAGCATGCCAGGAAGTTGGCCAAGCCTCAAAGGAAATAGAATCATTGTGTAACCTGACTTGGAACTGATTTTTACGGTTGATGTTCTTTTTGACCTTGTGGGGAATATAACTCTAAGATATTTCCACTGTTAAAACATGTTATTTATCTTAATTTTATTGCATTCCTGTTGCATTTAATTAAAAAAGAATACTCTAAATTACCATGCCTTAGTGTATTTTATTCAAGCTTGTTTGATAAATGTATATTGAAATCATTGATTTACATGAATGTATATGCATTTTATATTAAACTGTCTATTTAAAGTTTCACCTTAACCTGATTAACTGTCTGCAAATGACAAATAATGTTAAAAATTTTGTTTTGAAAAGTCATCCAGAGTATCGACTGATCTATTGTTGTTCAGTTTGAGCTCAGCAGTTTTGCAGCAAGAGCAGACAGCTGGCTAACTAAGGTCATGAACACATGCAGGTCATTTTCCTCCAATACCCCTTTGAGAATGGAGAGATAAAGAGAGGGAGATGTTGAAAGGAGAAACAGAGGACAAAAAATATAGAGATATAAAGTATGCAAACAATGCTACACTACAAATTTTACAGGTTATTAAAGGTAATTAACAAAGCTTGAATAGTAAAAAAGATTAGACGGGTGAATGTTGGGAATATGTTATATGTTCATATATTCATGTAAATTACACATTAATCATGATAATTACTCATATTTTTTGAAAAAATAAATAAATAAAATAGGCTTTATGCAAAATTTTATTTATTATGTTTTGATTTTGTTGGGAAAAATGACCTGGACAGAGTATTTGTGTGGATTCACTCACCTCTAAACATAAAGGCTCTTTGTAGCACCTTAGGTACAACAAAAATAATTTATGACTTGGCTTTATGGTTTTCTGGAGATTAAAAAAAAGGTCTTGATGTTGCATTAGGCTATAGGTTCTTCAGTGTATTGGTTCTGCCAATTTTAAGCCTTTTTGGTTTCTTTGAAGCACCATAGATGGCTTTCAAAAGAACCATTTAAAAAGTTTTCATATGCATCAGGCAGTAAAACCATTTTGAAAGCTTTTGTGTGTGTGTGTGTTTGTGTGTGTGTGTGTGTGTGTGTGTGTGTGTGTGTGTGTGTAATGTAATTGTAATATTATTGTATTATGCACACCTTCACAATGCAGGAAGAAGAAAGCTAAAAGTGCAACCAGTAGAAGATTGTACTGCATCCTGTGTGTGATTTACGTTCTTGATAACTCCTTATTTTTGGAAAGGGGTTTTTTCCTAAGCAAAACTGATTAAGCTTTTTGGAGACACCAGCACATTAATATTTAAAACACAGAAGGAACACTTCTGTAACAATTCCTTTTTTTGCTGCCCTTTCATGTCTAATTGTGTTTCCTCAAAGTGTTATCTTATGCATTATGAAGTCAGAAAAACAAAACAAAAAACTCTATGCCTAATTTTAAAATTTTATATACACTACCTGTTAAAAGTTTGGAATAATTAAGTTTTTTTTTTTATGTTGTTGAAGTCTCATACTCACCAAGGCTGCATTTATTTGGTCAAAAATACAGTTATATTCTGAAATATTGTAATATATTTTAAAACGTTATTTATTCTTGGCAAAGCTGAATTTTCAGCAGCCATTACTTCAGTCTGCAGTGTCACATGATCCTTCAGAAATCATTCTATTATACTGATTTGGTGCTTAATAAACATTTATTATTATCATTTTAAAATCAGTTCTTCTGACCTTTCTATTCATCAAAGAATCCTGAAAAAATTTATCATTATTTCCACAAAAATATTAAGCAGCAAAAACTGTTTTCAAGATGTAATTGAGTACATTAATAAATTATGTATATTAATGTATTGTGACGAGAGGGGCGGGGCCGAGAGCCGTGTGAACGGAGCGAGGCCAGTGGAATAAATGCTAATGCACGACACCTGCGCCACTCACTGGTCTCGAGGCCCACGGAGGAGCTCCGGAAGGATAAAAGGAGGAGTGACGACAGTGTTGGACGAGAGAGGACCAGACCTGGACTTTATTTTGTGTTTTGTGTGCGGCAGTCGTCTGCGAGGGGCTGCCGCTTTACTTTCGTTTTGTGTTTGTTTATTTTATTAAAGTTTTAAATGTTTGTCGGTTCCCGCCTCCTTCTTCCCGTGACTACGAACTTTGTTACATGTATATTAATATTGATGTATGTATATTGATGTATATTTTTTTTCAGTTATTGTCTCTTAACGTTTATTTTCAGGCAAGGTTTCCATGTTTGCCATGTCACCTTGGTGAGAGAGGAATGTTTGGGATGCTTGTGACTACTTTAGTACTGGAGGGAGAGACTGACCCGAAGAACCAGAGTTAATGAGTGCACATCAGTCAAACCTGGAGCTGGAGGCCCGTTATACATCAGACGCATGTGAACACTGAGGGAGGAAATTTTTTTAGCAGTTTGTTCACTGTAAAGGCAGTTTACGTTTACAGTATCTTTTGGGCAACACTCCAGGATTCCATCCTGTTTAGCTCACTGACACGAATACTGACACAAATAAACAAAATATTCTGTTTTTGCTAGCTGTTCCAGCAACTCGCTGAACCTGAAACTTTAAAACCTGAAAGAGCAGAAGCCAGACCGTGTCAATGCCACAGTGTGTTTTTGTGAGAGAAGGCAAATATCTACACCTCATAAATGTCCTGCCCTCAGCATGACCTCTTCTGGCCCGCCTGCTGAGTGGCTCTCAGGAGGATGAGAGGAGAGTGTGTGGAGCGGGATGGGGTGGGGTGAGGGTTTGGCATTCTGAATGAGGTGCTGGTGGGGAGATGGAGAGCACACACAGACCCCTCCTATGGTGGGGTTGGTTTGAAGGTCCGAGAGCTCATCCATCATGCAATGTCATGCTGCTCTAGGGTCCCAAACCTGTCGGTGTGTGAAAGGCCCAAACAGAGAGCAGACACATACATGGAGATGTGTGTGAGAGAGACAATCTAACCTGACACTGCTTCAGCAGTACAAATATACCATCATTTGCCATGCAAGTAAAGCACATTGAAGTACAGAGAAACAAAAAGAGTGCCGAACAATGAAAAATTGTCCTTATTGATGGAAATCAAGGACTGTTGTGTATTAGCAGCACAGCCTGTGTCTGGTCACCTGGTGGACAATAAAATGGGTTAAAAAATAAACCAAAAAACTTTAATTGAAAGAGGGACCCATTGTCATTAATATATATATATATATATATATGTGATGCATACCACTCTGTCCCTTGAGCGGTTCTGGGACTCTCTGATCACTGTTTGGTCCATCTTCTACCAGCCTACAAGCAGAAACTTAAATCTACTAAACCTGTATTAAGAACTGCAAAGAGATGGACTATTGAAGCAGAGTGGGATTTACAAGCCTGCTTCGACTGCGCTGATTGGAGTGTTGAGGCTGCAGCTACTGATCTGGATGAGCTCACAGACACTGTGACATCCTACATCAGTTTCTGTGAGGACATGGCACTGTGGCTGCAGTAGAGTGATTCAGGTTCCTGGGCACCACCATCTCTCAGAACCTGAAGTGGGACATTCACATTGACTCCATTGTAAAAAAGGCCCAGCAGAGGTTGTACTTCCTTCGTCAACTGAAAAAGTTCAACCTTTCACAGGCGCAGATGACACAGTTTTATTCAGCTGATTGAGTCAGTTCTGTGCACTTCTATAACTGTCTGGTTTGGGTCAGCCAGAAATTAGATATAAGAAGACTGCAAAGGACTGTTAGGACAGCTGAAAGGATGATTGGTGTGCACCTGCCCAACCTACAGGACTTGTACAACTCCAGAGTGAAGAAACGGGCAGGTAACATCATCACAGACCACTCTCACCCCAGCCACAACCTGTTTGCACTTCTCCCCACAGGCAGACGTTACAGATCTCTGTGCAATAGAACATCTAGGCATAAAAGCAGTTTTTCCCCCCATGCCATTTCCAGCTTAAACAGCTAACACAGAAATTACCACCTGTCTTCTGTAATTCATTTCGTAATAACTTATTATTGCCTCTCTCTCTCAAGTATTATGAAAATATATATAAACATATTTTTATTTATACAGCTGTATATACAGTAATGCACAAATCTGTACATAAATCTTCTGTTCCAGAATACAAATAGTAAGAAATGTTTCTTGAGCACAAATCATCATATTAGAATGATTTCTGAAGAATCATATGGCACTGAACATTGGAAGAGTGGCGTACAATTGTCATTACAAGAATAAGTTGCAGTTTAACATATATTAAAATACAAAACCGTTTTAAAATTGTAATAGTGTTTCTCAATATTTGATCAAATAAATGCAGCCTTGGTGTGCATAAAAGATGAATAATTTTTAATAGTAATATTTTTTTTATTAAGCTGCCACATTAGCTGGAATGACTTGTTTGGTTTGCTTTTATAAAAATATACTGCTTCATTTTGTTGCAATCCAGATAAGTGCAGATACTAGGCAGATAAATAACAGTGCTCAAGATAACAAACAAAAGCAGACACTGAGACAGTAAATGAGATTTATGTATAGATTATGCCATCAGGCTCCTGTAATCAGAGCATCCAGAATATTTAGGGATTTAAGAATTAAACATAGCAATTGCACAGGCAGAAAAACATGAACATATGTTAGATAGCTAAATTAGAGTAAAAATCCCCTGTCTTTATGTTGTCTGTCAACACACTCTATAGCTTAAAAAACATTTGCAACAGTGACTATCAGTGTCAGCACTCCCAGATTACCTCGTGTGCATATCCATACACTGCATATCCCTAAACTGCTAACTCCCTAAATCCACTATCCACCTGCCACTTATCACTTCTGACATTTACTGAATTTCTGATGCACTGGATTTGAGGATGCCTTTAACCTGGAATTACACAGGATTAGGCAGTTTCCTGAACAGATGTACTGGCAAAATCTTCTCTAATGCTGGAATAGACATAATTTCTATGGTGTAATACATGATCTGGAGCTATTTGCTCATATTTGACATTAAGTTTTGTGTGTATGGAAAATAGTAAATATTAACATGGTTACAGAGGGGCTATACTGTTGTAAATTAGTTTTACTGTATTTTAGTTTATGTTGGCAGTCACATTGATATGTGAATACTTGGTGTTATCTACGGATCCTTTTGTTGACCCAACTGAAATGTTTGTGAAGGACAAGATGTCTTCAGCTGTGCATCACCAGCGTTTATAAGTAAGAAGTACATGTCATGTTTTAAATTGAAGCCATATGCTTCTGAAAAAAAGTCTTAAACCAGCCTAAGCTTGTTTTCTGGTCTTAACTGGTTTAAGATGGCCAATGCCGCGGAGGTTGAGGAGGGGGATTAAGGGCATGGAACCCGTCCAGCTCACCCCATCTATCCCTCTTACAGCCGGGGCCCCTGTGCACACAACATATCCATCCACAGCACATTCAGTGTGAGCTTTCAGGTCAATGCGCGGAACGACGTGCCAGCGATTATATTGAACACTGCATTTGTTGATGTTTTTTCTTGTCTCTATCTTTTCCCCTTTGTATAATGCTATGCCATTGTGAGACCCTCTCAGTTTTTCACGAGATTTGCTTGGAAGTCGGGATAGAACAGTGGTTCTCAACAGATTTTGTTTAGGATAGAGATTTAAATTGGAGTGATAACCAGTATTGTTATTGTTAAATAAAACAATTGAAAATTGAATTAATTGAAATAAAGCTGAATTAAAATAAAATATAAATATTAGACAAACTTTTTTTTTTAAATGTAAAAGTTAGAAATGTCAAATAATGTTGAAGTTGCTAAAACTGAAATAAAAATAATATAAAACTAATATTTGAATATTGGGGGG
>NW_015539821.1:2225973-2232107 GCF_001515605.1 Sinocyclocheilus anshuiensis | reverse complement strand
ATTTTAATAATGGGGGGGGGGGGGAGACGAATTATCAATGACATAAAAGCACATAACCAAACAAGTTTAAACTAAAATTAAAGTGCTAACTAAAAAAATCATATATACATATTTTTTGAATGGTATATCACAGTTTACACAAAAATATTAAGCAACAAAAAATGTTTTTAACATTTAATAATAAGAAAGTTTTCTTGAGCAGCAAAGCAGCATATTAAGGATCATGAGACAATGAACAGCTTTGCCATCACAAGAATAAATTCCATTTCAAAATTGTTTTTGTTGTTATAAATTGTTATAATATTTCACAATATTACCATTGCTATATTTTCAATCAAATAAATGCAGCCATCATGAGCCATGAAGAGACTTCTTTAAAAAACATCCGAAAATTGTATTACTTTTAACTGTATTTCAGTTTTATGTACGATAGTATATATTTATATTAACCTGACAAGTTCCACAAGTCACGATTAATTTTATCTTATTAATTGCATTTCACTTTGTTTTTTGCCCTGTCTGTCCTACCAGTTGAGAATCACTGGGGTATATTTTTTTCTTTTATGTAAAGCTGAAATATAAAGAGAAGAGTGTAATTTAAAACACAGTAACAGGGCTCCCGAGTCCAGCTCCCTAAAATGATCTGATAGACGGTTCAGTGCCGCCTGACTCCAGGTGAACCAGTTTTACTGTGGACATTTTATAGGGGTGTATTTGAATCCACACCCTGTAAATCCTGTTTACGATGTAGCTGGTGAATGTGTCAGTGTGAGGCAGACAGTTTTTGCGATCTGTGTTTGTAAATATATATTCACCTGCTGTCTCCAAGGCAGAGTAAGATTCTTGGCAAGACCACTTCTGTAACCCCCCACAACTCTAATTTATCAGTATGTGTGCGAATGCTTGTGCTTGAACCACACTGGTTTTTCACCTGCACAGTATCCATCAGGAACCCGAGACTGTTCCCCTCTAAACGCCCCGCACCCAGTATGTTTTCCATCATAACTCCTACTGCTGCCAACAACTCCGATAATAAAAAGCATATATAAATATATGCATCCACCTGCTGTAAACATCATGCCTACTGCATCATTATGTTGACTTTATGTAAGCAGGTGCGTTGCCCCTACATATGGAGCCCGGGCAGGCGTGTTAGTGTCAGGGTGGACGTCAAGCAGCTGGGGACCCCTGCAGGGTGCTGTAAATCAGGTGGACGTCATGCAGGATGGGAAGATCTGGCAAAGTTGGGCAGCCATGGCACAGAGCACTCGTTCTCGCGCATACCTCTTTTGGCCAAACAATACACACAGCACACACATCTCTGTCTGTCAGACAAGCCAGCTATGCAGATTTACCCATGTCCCTCAGGCAGGAGGTCCAAGGCCCGCAGAGACAACGCAGGGGAGACAAGGGGGAAGGGGCTCATATGGGAACTTGGGCAGACACCTGGAGAGACATTAGTAGCTCTGCTTGGAGAAGCAACCACATAAGCATAATGCATAGGCTTATTCTTCTTAAAGGAATAGGTTACCTATATATGAACATTCAGTTTTCATTTAATTGTGTCATTACAGACCTGCATGACTTTCATTCTTCTGTGGAACACAATAGAAGATATTTTGCAGAGCCCGTGACATTTGACAAAAAATAAATTTGAGACATTTAAAAAAAAGTAAATGATTACAGAATTTTCATTTTCTAGGGGCTGTCAAGCTATTTTATTTATTTATTTATTTTTTAATGAGAACACACCAAGCTTCATGCAAAAGTGATGCTGCCTCCTGATGTTTTATCTGCTTGTGTTGCTGTTTGACAGCATATAACAATAAAAATAAGTGCTTTACACACTGTTTGATTTAATATTTTGTAATATATAGTTTTATTGCTGCACCGTTTTAATTATTTAATTATTACATTTAAACAATATTTTTTATTTTATTTTCATATTTTTTAACTTCCTGTCAAACAATGTCAAGCTCCAAAAGGAAAACAAAACAAAACAAAAAAACAATAAAAGTAGTACTATTTTCCAAGTCTCCTGAAGCCATATGATAGCTTTGAAGAACCAGCAAGTACTAATGACATTTGGCATCATTCATTGACATAAAAGTTTGCAAGAATAATGTAGAAGGAAAAATTAGAATTTTCAGAATATTTCATAGGACTTCAATTTTGCTCTGTTCGTCACACATAGCCAAATTATAAAAGTATAAAATATACATATCCAGAAGACATGAAATATAATGCATGAAATATAATCATCATATAGACAACTTTGATGATATGGTTCCTTTTTTGGGTACTGTTCGCCCCCATTTACTCGCTCAGGCAGTAATAGGGGCGTCAGACGGACCAGCATGCACTGCCTGTATTTTGTCTCTGTGATAATATAAGTGTGACCCAGGGGCAGATTTAGTTAATTGGGGGCCTCAGGAAAAATATAGGAATGTGGCCCTATACATTTGCACACATTTTCCTAGATCAACCTGGAGGTTCCTTTTTTGTTGTGATGCTTGCTGCTGCACAATGGTGCCCCATAGTTGTGTCCAATATTTCTACATTTTTCATGTACATGTTATAATGGCTTTCTTTCATGTTGCAGACCACGAAATAGCAACTGATTTACAGTTGAGATGCAGGTTTTCACAAAAACAAAATAAATTATAAAATAATAAACCGCACAACTGAGCGTTTAAACCAGGGGTGAGTCAGAAGTATAAATTATTATATTAATTTAAAACAGGGTTATGTGGGTGGATTTTCACATTGGTCTGAACAAAAACTACAGACTGGATTATTGAAAATGAACATTCATTCTCTGCCATTAGGAGGAGCTTTTGGAACGTCAGAAATATAGAATGAGAAAAGTCTGAAAAAATATAGCCTATATTGACGAGTAAAGTTCACTGATGTGTTACCAGCGTAAGCCTGTGTGCAAAGGCTGTCTAATTCTAAATTTTAAAATGCATTTATTTTTAGTTATTTTAAAAAATAATGAAAAGGCAATTATACATTTACACACCTAAGGATTATATCAACCTAAAAAGTAACTGCGCATGTGTCCTCTACTTGATTCCTTCTCATAAATTAATAAGCGGCATTTAAAACAATTATAAACATATAATACACACTGTTTCTCAATATTTAATTACAGCTTCAGATGCATGACATTTTCATCTCCTCCAAGCAGGATACACAAAAAGCACGTTCAACTCGGACAGTTGTCATGGTAATAAACGCCGTAAACAGCAACCGTTTGCGTGTCAGCACTTAATGCGCATCTCCTATATGAAAATAATTTTAGGGGGCCCTTGGCTTTTGGGGGCCCAAGGCGGTCGCCTACCTTTGCCTAATGGGTAAATCCGCCCCTGGTGTGACCATGAAACCTCACTCTGCTTACTCACCGCTCTGCATTTTGAAAGCCTCCATTGGGGTGAGATGCACAAACAAAGTGATAAATCTCTCTCTATTTCTCTTTTGTCTATGTGTGTGTTCTCAGATTGTGGTTGAATGTGAGAGGGCCAAAACGGGGAAAGGAGAAGTCTGAGTTTCCTATTTGGCAGGGGGATTTCCTATGCATACGTGCAGGTGTGCATTCGTGCATGTGAGCAGTGGATATGATCTGCCGCAGTGGTGTGTGGTGGACTTCTAAATATATTAAATTTTCATTTGATGTTCACACAGTTTTCTCGTCAAAGACAGCATTTAGGCTACTTTCAAAATCTGATTGTTTTATTTCACTCAAAGATGATTTGTGTTTTTTCTTTAGTGTGTGTGTTCTGTGTGTCTGGCAGATGTGTGTCTTACAGAGAGTGCTGTATGTGTTAGGGAAGGCTACTGTGTTTCTCATCCATCACAGTTTTTGTCTGATGTCTGAAGTTCTATAAGTAAACAGGCTATTTTTCAGACAAGTGAAACCCAATACACCCCTTTGCCTGCCCTAGGCTGTATAGTGAGTACTTGTACCAGCGAATGTGTGTGCTTGTTTGCATGTGTATTGCACTGTGCTGGTAAAAGCCAGGGAGTCATGGATGAAAGGAAGAAAAAAAGCATAAGAGAGGAATTCAAAACACAACAAAGCTCTCACGTGGTTACTCTGTTTTTTTCCTTTTCTTGCTCTCTCACCTCTCCATCCTGAAGTAGCTGAGCAGGATTGAATGCCACAATGAAGGTCTGAAATTGATAATAAACACTGCAATATTAGAATTGTTCATTTTGATTAATTGGCAAATTTAAGGCTAAACATGCAAACCTTAATCCACTGATTTAGAGACAGGAGGGGGCAAGGCCAGGCTTCAATCTCACACCACTCAGAATTTTCTCACGGTCTCCTACACTTGTTGGCTGAATGATATCACACATATAAAATTCCGACAGGACCAAATTCTAAAATTGACATTGTGCGCTGCATGCCTCTCCTTGCATTGCACTGCAATAGTGTGTGTGTGATTGTATATGTGAGTGCACACGTGTGCTTCTGATGACAGACGATTTCCTCCCACTGGGTTTGGCTGACAAAATCCAGATGGAAGCTGATATTAATGGGAGGAGGCTGCAGCCTCTGCGGACTTTTCACAAGTGAATATTTGATCTCGCACACACTCCTCGTCCATGTAACTGTAACTCCGAGTGCTGCCCAGGGGATGGTCAGGATTGCAGCTCCATCAACACACCTTGGCTATGTGCTCCTTTCCTCTCCCTCTTCCCTGATCTGCAAAACTAAAAATACATTTATCGTAAACTTAGACTGGAAATCCACTCCTTACAGGAAGCCACAAACAATGCATATGACATCATGGAAGTGATCATTTTTTATATATCTACTGTAGCTGCTTATTTTTTTGATTACATATAAAGGGATAGTTCATCCAAAAATGAAAATCTGCCATCATTTAATCACTCTCATTTTGTTCCAAACCCGTATAACTTTTTGCTCGTTGGAACACAAAAGGAGAGAATGTTCACACTGCTCTTTGCCATAAAACAGAAGTCAGTTTCATACTTTTAAAAGCACTGAAAAAGAATAATGTTCTTCTCAGTTTATTTTCCATGGAGGGAAGGTCACATTAATTTGGAATGACATTAGAGTAAGTAAATGATAAAAGATATGTAGTTTTAAATGTGTTTTAAATGTGTTTCATATGTGTGTAGCAGTGTCTTGTCTGGGTTGATACATAAATATTCACGTGCGCACAATATTGTTTTCTCAGACAAGTGAAAGTGAATTTGTTTGTTTGAGGGTTGGAAAAAAAATCTGTTAGCACTTGTGACAAGGGATCTCTGTTTGTGTGTACATAAGCCTTCGCCTCTGGCATCGATATTGCCCATGCTAAGCTCATCTGGTGGTAGCTGATCTTTGTAACCACTTATACATGTTTGTACAGTCTAGCCGAACACGCCTGATGCTCCCCCTGCAGTGCCATGCTGATGCTCCATGGGGGAAGAAGCATCTTGCAACTGCAGTATCTCACAAACTGGCCCAGATAAGCTTTCCCAGACATCTGCCTTTCCAAAGCAAGCAAGGCCTCTCCTGCCTGCTGCGCTCTGCTGACGAAGCCCCACTTCACATCAGAGGAGAGCTTCAAAATCAAACTAGAAAAGGAAAGTTCGTCAAGACAAACTTTGATGTTGGCTTGATAAAACCTTGTCTAAGAGTAAAAAAAACTAAGGCTAAAACTATTAAAATTGTAATTAAATTAGATACATGATATGCCAGTTAATTCATCGAATTAATTACAATTAATTGCATACATCAATAATGACTGAGCCCCCAAATGAAGAAAATTACATTTATTATGGCAGATGAGTGAAGCATTGAATAGACATTAAAAATAAGGGCGTTGGAAGTGAATATTGTTGCTTTATTTCCATATTATTGAACATACTGAACAATAGTCCACAGTACTCAATTTTGCAGTCAAGTTTGTCAGTCAGTCTGAGGTAGACTTGGGAGCTATTGAGTCAGGATGCATTTTCTCTGTCTGTGATAATATTGTACATTTTTGTTTACTTTATTTGAATTTTTATTTAAATTTTATTTATTTAAATTGTTGGACTGTGATTATGGAGGACTAGGACTGCCACTTAAAAATAAATTGAAGGAATCAATTATCAGTTAATGAATAAATGAGTGA
>NW_015539821.1:2224112-2225592 GCF_001515605.1 Sinocyclocheilus anshuiensis | reverse complement strand
TATATATATAGATTGCATTTAAAACAACTGGCAATTGCTTTACTTAGTCTATTTGCTTGTCCAATATTTGCTTTCTAATCTATTGGCAAATTAAAAAAAAAGCTTTTTGTAAAAGGATAATGAAATGCAAACTGAAATGATTAATAAAAATGCATTTTAAATGTTGCAGGGAACTGGCTGCAGGACTGTGCTGAGTTTGGTGGATGTAGCTTAAAATCTCTAGGTTGTAGATAGTCAGAAATTTTGTCTAGATAGACTGGCTCTGTCAAGCCTAATGAAGTTGAAAAAATCGAGTGGACAGATCACTTTTTTTTTCACATGCACCTGTCACAACAACAGACCAAAACCAGACTAGCAATCAGTTTTTTGGTAAATAATTTTAGAGATGATCAGAGTCTGGTCGTAGTAAAGATTTCCACATTGCAGCTGAGGCTAATAAACCACAGTCATGTCGGCTTTGTTTACTGTCCCTATGTTTGTAAGCCATGAAAGGATTTGTATTCTGTTTACTGTTCCACATGTTTATCTGTCTCACTGTCTCTCTCCTGTGTATCCAGCTGTTGCTATCCCGTTCCACTCACCGCATTCTTCAGGACGGGGTGTGTGATGTGTGTTGTGTGTATGATGGAGAGGAGAGATGGACCTGCAAGCCCCCTTATGAGAGACAGATGGCTGATGATGAAGCACGTGTAGAAAAGACAGAGAGAGAAATGCAAACAGAGAACAAATACGTAGAACATCTGGACCAGACTAATGAGTAGGTGTTAAGATAGTGTTGATTGAAAGTAATAGGCATCTCTTCAAAGCAATTCAACAGTGACGTACAGATCTCTTTTTCTGTTTTTTTTTGTAGTTTTTTACAAACAACACTGATGTTTTAAATATAATTGAGCATACCAGCATTTTCAAGGCAACTGGTGCAACAGTCGTCTTGTCTCAGAAGTCTGTCATTATTCAGAAGGGGTGTGCCCAGGATCAATGTGAAACCATGGCAATATTGGACATTTGGGAAGAGATGTGTTCTGGGTCACATTTGCTTCTTTTAAAAGTGTAGCTCGAAAAGGAAAGGAAGCACGCTCTCTGGTGCTTCAAAAAAGCTTTTATCTGTGTAAGTGTATCATGAGTGCTCCTCCAAATTATGACAGGCACACATACACCAGGAGGGTCAAGGTTTAGCTGGTTAGCTTCAGCAGTTAGGCAGTGTTGGTAGATGCCATAACTACATCACTATGCAGGCAAAAAAAAAAAAAAGTGTTTCTCTGACAAGAATTCAGAAGGTGCTGTGTATTCTGACAGATTTTTTGCATGGAGCATATAAATAGAAAATAATTGCATTATGTTACAGTAGATCATTAATTGATATAATTCAGTTATGTTTAATAATTATCATTTTTTTATTATGTGTTATATATTTCTATGAAAAGTATAATTTTTTTGTTGCAGCTTTGTTATATATATATATATATATAGAGAGAGAGAG
>NW_015539821.1:2206769-2224075 GCF_001515605.1 Sinocyclocheilus anshuiensis | reverse complement strand
AGAGAGAGAGAGAGAGAGAGAATAGAATAGAATAGAATAGAATAGAATAGAATAGATAGATAATATAGAATAGGATATATGAAATATATAATTATTTATTAATTTATTTAAAAGTTTAGAATTTATTAAAATTCTAGCAATCCCAAAGTTGATTCAAAAGTTTGGGATTGTTAGATTTTTTTTTTTTATTATTCAAGTCTCTTATGTTCACCAAGGCAGTTATTTTGTGAAATATTAGTACAATTTTGTAGTTTGCAGTTGTGGAAACCATGAAATGGTTAATCTTTTCATGCCAAAGAGGTTCAAAAGAACAGCATTTATTTAAAATAGAAATGTTTTGTAAGACTATAAATGCCTTTTTTGTCACTTTTGATCAATTTCAACGTGTCCGTACTGCATAAAATAATGTTTTATTTTTTTTTTTATTATTATTTCTGACCCCAAACATTTGAACAGTATTGTATAAACATTTTACAAAAAAAAAAAAAGAGAGAGAGGACTTTTTAATTACTTTTTAAGTACTTGGCATTTAATGGCTCAGTCGATTAGCTGAAATAAACTGAGGGAAAAAACATTTTTTCAGAATTGAGTGACAGAAAGCAGCATCCAGGTCACATACTTTGGTGGCTGCATGTGCCAGTGGAGCAACTGCCTTTGAGAAGAATGTCAATGCTAACAGATAGCTCTCCACAGGTACTACAGTCCTCCTTGACACATACACGCACACACAGAATATAGTTTATATAGCAAATGCTTTCACAGGCACACACAAATATACAGTCCATGCGAGTGTGACAATGTCACTGAGAGAGAGTATATAGAGAGAAAGACATTGTCTGCATTGTGTGTGTGTGTGTGTGTGTGTGTGTGTGTGTGTGTGTGTGTGTGTGCTTGTGCGCAGCTGACACTGAGCCAATGAAGAATGTGTCAGCAGCATCAGCGTGGCAAGAAAGCCTTCAGCCCTCGGCGGTCTGCTGTGCACTCAGCTGACGGGGGGCTGGACGTGTATTTGTGTGCGACACTGTCTGCATGCTGAGTCAGTACAGAGAGCGTAAAGCCCTCAGCCATTCTACTCCATTTTCATTCTTTGGTGTCGGCAGACTCACTCTCGGGGCCATACAATCAATCAATATGAGTATGACAGGTGTGTACGAGTGTGTGTGCATGGTTGTCATGTGATGTGCATAAATGTGTGTATGTGCACTGTGACATGATTAGAGACCATTAAAGGGATAGTTCACCCAAAAATGTCAATTCTGTCATCATTTGTTCACTCCATTGTCGTAGGTATTTAGCATGATATCCAGGCTGCTTTTTTGCATAAAATGAAAGTGAATGTTTTAATTCTAAATATTGTTTTTGAAAAAAAAGTGATTGATCAGTATACTCCAGTAAAAATTTAATAATTACCGTTTTTTAAAGTTGTTAAACTCTTTTAACAACTTTAAAAAATGTTGTTAAAAGAGTCTCTTTTAACACACCAAGTCTCTTTTGCACACCAAGACTGGGTTTATTTGATTAAAAATACAGTAAAAACAGTAAGATTTTGATATATTATAATTATTAGAATATTTTAAAATGTAATTTATTCCTCTGATGGAAAGTTTAATTTTCAGCAGCTATTACTCCAGTTTTCAGTGTCACATGATCCTTCAGAAATTATAATGTACTGATTTGGTCATAATAAACATTTCTTATTTTCAGTGTTGAAAGCAGTTTTTGCTGGTTAATATTTTTGTGGAAACCGTAATACACGGCCTTTTAAACGTTTGAGGTAAGTAAGATTTAAATAAATAAATACTTTTATTCAGCACTGATGCATTAAAATGATCAAAAGTAACAGTAAAGACATTTATCATGTAAAAACATTTATAATGTCACGAAATATTTCTATTAAAATAAATGTTGTTCCTTTGAACTTTCTATTCATCAGAGAATCCTAAAATATAATAATTTCCACAAAAATATTAAGCAGAAAAAATGCTTTCAACAACAACAAGAAGAACCATTAATAATAATTGAGTACCAATAATAATTGAGCAGCAAATCAGCATATTAAAGTCATTTCTGAAGGATCTTGCTGAAAAAATTAAGCTTTTCACCACAGGAATAAATTACGTTTTAAAGCATAGTCAAATATAAAATAGTTATTTTACATTTGTAATGATATTTCACCGTATTACTGTTTTTACCGTATTGTGATCAAATAAATGCAGCCTTGGCGAGAATAAGAGACTTCTTATGAAAACTTTAAATAATCTTAATTATTCCAAACTTTTGATGGGTCATGTATCGCATACAATTTGCCACACTATGAGATGTAGAGGGTCACAGATTTTGAAAGTCATAACGTGTGTGTGTGTGTGTGTGTGTGTGTGTGTGTGGTGAGCGAGAACTCTCCATCCTTTCATCTCACTGAATCACTCACAGCTCCATCAATCACTCCCTCTGACGTCTTCTCATCAACAAAGGGTACAGCTTTGAATGATAAGATTTGTCCACACACACACACGCACACACAAACATATGCCTCTATCACATGACAAACACAAAGAACAAACACGCTGCCACCAAACACACATACAGTACATGCACGGACACACATACATCACCTACAAGCTCTTGATGGTGTGAGACTGTATGTTCTGCAGTTGTTATGATGCCTGCATTCTAATGTATGGGAGAAACCATCTCCCCCCACCCCCCTTCATTAAACTCCCACTCAGCAGTGGCCATCACCATGAGCAGTTTCCATAGCAACATACCAGCAAACACTGATAGCAGACAAAAAAAAAAAAAGACCCCTTGCGGGGCTTTGGCCATTTACTTTCTAAGGGGAACAGAGGAAGACTTTCTCTTTCTACTGTAATGGAGGTGTGACCAGAACTGGCATCTAAACTTTTTAACCTCCCCTTAGAATTATGCAACCATTCTTTTTTAAGGCCAAATAAAATCAATGTGATGTATTATATAGTGGCCCCAAAAAGTATATGGATGCTTGAGCCTCACTTAAATTCTGAATGTCATTGCATTAGGAAGTGCCATCTGCAAATAAATGATGTTGGCCATTTCTCAGAACTTAAATACAGATTTTTTTTTCTGTTTGTCAGTTCTCACAGCTGTAATATTTGACAACCAGAAAGTGTCTAAACCCTTTTTGTGTTAATGTGGAACATTTGTTGTTTTCTAATTGAATATATATTTTACAAAATGACTTTTATTCAGCAAGCATTCATTCAATTTATCAAAAGATTTTTACATTGTTTCAAAAGATTTCTATTTCTAATAATTGCTGTTATTTTCTACTTCTGTTCATCAGAGAATTGTTTTCAGCATTGATAATTTACATTTACATTTAGTAATTTTGCAGATGCTTTTATCCAGAGCGACTTACAATTGGGGAATACATAAAGCGACTCTTCTTAAAGAGGCAAACAGACACAGGAAGTGCTTGTAATACCAAGTTTTAGGCATTGTTCAAATAAGTACAAGCTAGAAAGAAATGAGAAATGTTAGAAATAAGAAATGTTTCTTGAGCACCAAATAAGATAATAAGAAATGTTTCTTGAGCACCAAATCAATTAGAATGATTTCTGAAGGATTATGTGACTCTGAAAACTGGAGTAAACTGCTGAAAATTCAGCTTTATTTTTTTTTAAGTATATTAAAGTAGGAAACAGTTGTTTTAAATTGTAATAATATATTACAATATTAGTGTTTTACTGCATTTTTGACCAAATAAATGCAGCTTTTTTGCATGAGACTTTCAAAAACATTTAAAAGTCTTACCGCGTTTAAAAATAGTGTATATCTGTTGTTTTACAGTTTACTCATTTACTCACCCTCATGTTGTTTCAAACCTGTATGACTTTTTTCTTCTGTGAAACACCAAAGATTTTTTAAAGTCTCTTTTTTTCCCATTCAATGAAAATCAGTGGGATTTGTTTTGACCTCATTGATATTCATTGCATAATCAAAAACAGTGGAAACATTTTTGGAGTATCTGCTTTTGTGTTTTACAGAAGAAAGAAATTAGATTGTAACAGGTGAGTAAATGATGACAGAATTTCCATTTTTGGCTGGACAATCCCTTTGTGTGTCCAGATACGTTCTGTGGCTGTTGTATTATATTGTGCAGTTACTTCAAGCTTAGTATTATATTAGTAAATCTGATTGATTTATATTACAAGGAATCTGTTAATTGACTCACAAGGAGCAAGTGAGACTAATGACATACTGTCTGCACCATTGCTTTAGTGTTGAGACTACACTTCGACGACATCTGTTCCACTAAGCTTGAGTTACAAGCATCCACAGTTAGACTGCAGTAAGAGCTCGACTCTTCAGTAAAGCTAAACTCTGTGAGGTTGATTTGAGCCAGTGTCGCCCTTTAAACAAACATCATCTCTGTCATCTTCGTATTCTGCGTAACCTTCTCGTATATCACGGCTAGTTCTTTCATGATGAAAGTGTGAGGCCGTTTTTGATGGAAGGCTGGAGTGTCATATCTCTCACACAAATAGTTTACCATGAACTCATGAGTCATTTCCTTTCTGCAGGTTGGGCTCAGTTGGTGGATTCCAGAGATATCACAGGGTAAACTTGAAGCTTGCAGTTTGCCGTGCCATGGATTTCAGACCTACATTAGCCAAAACTCATGAAGAGCCAATGTAATAATAGTGTTTCAAAACTATACAGTCACATCTCAGACTATGAAATGTTGCTTTTTTTATTAAATAGTCTGACCATGTTTCCAGCCCATTCTTAGAAAACTGTGTAAAAGCTTCAAAAATTTAAATTTGATGTATTTATTTTTTTCTTACCTCAGGCCCAAAATACCATGTTTGTCATAGAAAGGAAAATGTCCCCTCAATATTCAGATTAGTGGTCAACCGATATAGTTTTTAATGGCTTATATTTAATCTATTATCATCAAATATGTAGCTATAGCCTAAAACTTATACATTTGTGGTTGTAGCCTCATAAAGTACAACTATTATTTATCACTACTAACCCTAAAGTATAACTTAAACTCAATCACAGTAAGTTTTAATGTGAACAGATAATAGATGTTCTGGTAATAAGTAATGATGTAATGAGTGTGTTCGGATAGTATCAGTTTTAATAAATGATAAAACCATGTCTTAATTTTTCAACTACACTCTTAAAAATAAAGGTGCTTCACGATGCCATAGAAGAACCTTTTTGTCTAAATGGTTCCATAAAGAACCTTTAACATCTGAAGAACCTTTCTGTTTCACAAAAGATTCTTTGTGGCGAAATAAGGTTCTTCAGATTACAAAAAGATAAGAAAGAGATGGCTCTTTAAAGAACCTTTGACTGAAAGGTTCTTTGTGGAACCAAAAATGGTTCTTCTATGGCATCGCTTGAAGAACCTTTTGAAGCACCTTTATTTTTAAGAGTGTAAATGAAATGTATTCAAATTGGCTAATATTAAAATGAAAAAAAGAAAATACATTCTTTTTATCTCAAAATATTTTTGGCATTACCCTAAAATCTATTATAGAAAAACCTTTTAAATGTTTTTAACTGTTAACTATAAATTCTGTAATTAATGTTTCGTAGGGGCTCAAAGGGCACCATTTCCTGAGAACAGCCCTCTCACGCTATACTTAAATTATTAACTTAATAAAAACTATAAAAAGAGTGACAAGAACATATAATTTGCACAACTAAGAGACAAATATAAAATGTCAAAACAGGGAGCATTGGAAATTATTGAACTTAAAAAGATTAGCATTTCTCTCCAGAGAGTTGCAAAACGGGAGCATGCAACGTGTATCAAAAATATTACTAATATTAAGTTCTTATGTTTCAAATAAATGGAAAATTTTGCAAAGGTCTGAAAATAAATGTGGGTGTAATGGTCATATTTCATATTTACTGAACTTTATACATGATTGTACAATCTAAAGTTAAGAATATGCCAGTGGTTGCACATTGTAAACAACAGAAACTCTTTCTGTGTGGGCTTTTAACTGTCTTTTTTGTCTCTAGGTTTTTTATTTTTATTTCTGAACACAACAGCCGGTTGTCTCAGTTTTTGTCTTGTGTTTGGGAATGGGCGATAGGGTTCATTGTGACTACTGCTGCTGGTTTCAGTCACTCTGTCTCGTTTTTTTTGAAACCATAAAGCCTTCCCTAGGGTTCAGCTCTCCCGTCGCTGACAAACACAGGCCCCCATCCCCTCCACAGCAAGCATGTGGAACATGTCATACAGCTTTTTTAATGGGAGTACGTTAAGCTGTCAGTCACTCGCTCCCAAGGGGGTGTAACCAAGATCCCCCCTCACCACCTGCTGATCTCCCGTCCCGTCTCGGTGCTGTCCAGGCCTAGTGTAGTCCATCTCAGCACATCCCTCTGCCTGAGACATGTCTAAATTAAACTTTATATGGCAGATTTTAAAATATGACAGATACAGGGCCGTAAGACTGATGCACAACATCACGTGCAGTATATGCCACTCTTCTCAACGATTTGTAAATCAGTGCAATATGCTTAATGACACACCTGGTGTGAAATGACACATTGAGAAGTGTGACACATTGGGCTGTGAATTATATTTTGTGAAATTGTCTTTATGTCACTTAGAGATGCATTACATTTGCCTATATATATACAGTGGGTACGGAAAGTATTCAGACCCCCTTCAATTTTCACTCTTTGTTATATTGCAGCCATTTGCTAAAATCATTTAAGTTAATTTTTTTTATATATATATATATATATATATATATATATAAACACACACATACGAATAGTTTAATAACAATAGAAATCTTGTCGATACTGGAAATTTAAGTGTTTGTGGTTATTTCTACATTTTTACATTTAAATTATATTTGCCTATATATATTATACTTTATATTAGAATATCTGTATGTAGCTTACTATAATTTATATAAATTATATTATGATTATATTTACTAATAATTTAACAAAGTACAATGTAAAAGTATAGTAGAATCTTTAACAAATCTCAAAAGTAATGTTTTTCATACTTTACATTATAATATTGACATTATAACTTTGTAGCATTTAAAGCGATTGATTAAAATGTATAATATTTTATTTTACATTTACTTTAAATGTATCATATTATTATATTATATTCTAATATATATATTTATTTTAATATGGGCTATTTATCAGTTATCAGACATAAGATGAAATTAATTTTCGGCTTATTTGCAACCCATAACCTGATTTATGATAGTGTATTATGAAGACAAAGATTTTTTCTTTAATATGCACTGATGAATTTTGCACAATAAGATAAAATCATCTATTAAAGTAATTAGGCTCAATTTTGCTTTCATGTTGATATATAAAGAGCTGTCAGTAAAGCAACATATATGTATCACCCTCCCTACAGTGTGTTGTGTCTGTGTGTCGATGTGACTGTAGGAGCCGAGGGAGCAGAGGTGTCGGTGACACAGGGAGAGGAACAGAGAGAGAGACGATAGATACAGAGGGAGCGAGATGGTGAGAACAACAGACCTGCAGGATGGAGGGCGTGCATGGAGAGAGCGGAGTTCGACAAGCAAGAGAAAAAGGGGAAGGAGCGAGACAGGACCCTGGTGAGAGTGGCAGGGGGAGTGGTGGAAAATGGAGAGAGAAGGGGGGGGCGGGGGTGACAGTGGAGGAGACCGCCTCGGGGAAGCACAGACAGAGAGGAGGTGGTAGGGAAGCGTAAACGCTCTTTGTCTATGTCCTCCTCGGGCACTACAATAAGCACTCTCAGAGAGAGGGAGAGAGAGAGAAAGGATTAAATGAAAGAGATAAAGAGGGAGAGAGAGATAAATGGAGACAAAACAGTTAAAACCGATGGAGCCAAAGATTAAGTGACGAAACGTAGAAGGGCGAAAGATACGGACAGTCATTGGGGAGCAAACAGAGACTGAGGGAGTCAAAGACAGACACGGTGTTGAGGAAGCTACTTTGAAACTGTAGTTTGAAAGGATACTCAGAATTTAAAGTCGTTAATGTCAAGCTATCCTTTAGAGAAAGTATCTACATTGCTATATTTTATTACATTAAAGCTTGGCATTATCTTTTAAATGATGTAGCAATCAGATTATATGACTTTTTATAGAACATTATTTGTCTGGCACAAAAACTATATCAATTTAGGATCACCAATCCAATCTGCTATTTGCTGAAAAAAGTTGCTTACCATTAAAAATTCTACCCTATGACGAGATCATAAGGTGTTTCTTATGAGCACATTTTGCCCTATGGCAAACAACATTTCACCCATTTTTATTAATTTGTCTACTAACATGTACAGCAATGTTAGTAGTAGACATTTAATTTCTACCACATTGTCATTTCTGCCACATCCAAAATTATATGTTGTGTTTGATAACATTCTGTGTTAGAAATGACATTTTAAATGTTTTTCTGCATTTATTTGATGAAATACAGTAAAACAGTAATATTGTAAAATGTATTACAATTTAAAATAATTTTCTATTGTAATATATTTTAACATGTAATTTATTCCTGTGATAGCAAAGCTGAATTTTCAGCAGCCACTCACATGATCCTTCAGAAATCATTCTAATATACTGATTTGGTGCTCAAGGAATATTGCTTATTATTATCAATGTTGAAAACAGTTGTGCTGCTTAAAAGTCTATTTATTTTATCTGTCTATTTTCTAAATGCATGTTATATAACCTATATATGTTACGATGTAAAAAATCTTTACTGTCACTCTTGATCAATTTAAAGCATTTGCTGAATAAAAATATTAATTTCCTTTTAAATAGTCCTACTGACAGCAGACTTTTGAGTGGTAGTGTATTTTTTTATTTACACAATTTTTTCACAATTTTTGCATACTTCACCAAAATTAGAGCTTGAAAATAATCCATTATAATAATAACTTATAATAATCATTATAATAACAAAAATGTCATAAAACTATAGGACCTTCATATAACAAACAGAAAAAAAAGTTGAAATCAACTTCTGGGACATAAAAGTGGCCAAAGTCGAAGAAACACCCAGATAAGTTGGTAGTGTTGCTTTTATTTGTTTACTCACTTAGACAAAGATAAAGAAAAGTAAATAAAGGAGTGGGGGCTTAAAGAAATAAAGACAGATAATGAAAGGTGGAGTAAGAGTGCAAAAAGACTGAGTGGAGTGCTGAGAAGAGAAATGTTGACTGTCACTGAAAGCTTCCACCTGCCACTTCAGCAGTTCCCGCTCAACCGACCCACCAACCCCCTTAAGCAAATCACCACACACACACACACACTGTGAAAACAGGCTTTACGTTTAACCATAACACAGGTGTGTCAGGGGGCCTGAGGCAGCACTGTCTGACTGACAGACACACTAAACCAGTTTGCTGCTGTGCTGTCATTATCCCCTGTATAACCAACACAGTACGGCCCACTGTCTGACTTCTGTAGGAGTTTATAGAGGCCTTTAGTATGTCTGCTTCAGGAGATCAGTGGCAAAAATGCACAGAAGGAGTGTCCTGTAGTAAATGAGCATAGCTTATGTGTTAATCGCTTAGTGCCGCTAGTATAAAGGAAACTAGATTTATTCGTTTTTTATATATATATATATATATTAATTGTAAGTAGTGCATGCTAATGCCCATGTCAAAAGAACCCACATTTCAGTGTGTAAGTTTATGGGATTTTATTCCATTTATTTTATTATCCACCAGTCAAAAATTCTAAGTCTGATCACTTGGACAACTAGCAGTATATATCTCTACTAAATTATCACACATAACATAAGGTTCAGTGAGTGATCACAACACTTTCTGGACAGAATATACACACTGTATAGGCAGAATACAGCAGATCATACTGCAGTCTATCAAAGGAGATTCAAATTAAACAATCATAACCTTTGCGAAATGGAAATGTAACCATTTGGGAATGTTACTGTTTTAATAGCACTATCACAATTGAGGAATCTCCCGTGGCTTCACTGTGTCTCCATGGAAACGCTTCCCTCAAAAGCTGAAGGGACTGTTCAGGTTAAAGGGCTTTGCTGATGTAAATACATTTTAACCCCCATTTTCCATAAAAAGAAGAGGACAAATCCGCCTTCTCTGATATGATACATATGAAAATTTGATCTATTTAATATGTTTCAGAATCCAGACTTATGAACTTGCTCTTCACAGTTTGAAGATCAAGTATATATTTGAAGAATTTTCCATTGCTATGCAGACATTTTATGTCTTTTATATTAATTTTTTCTGTGATTTTTTATTTTTGCAAACAAATAAATTAGGAATGTGAACTAGTTAACTAGCTTTCATGCTTTTCCTCATTTCAGGCTGTCAGTATCGGTTTTGTTTGCTCCAAGCCAAGTCAGAGTGAAAGCCCTGTTACGCTGTAAGTCTAAATCAATGACCGTTATCTCTTGGCAATGGCAAATTCGATTCAAATGAGGAACAATTTAAGGTCCAGATGTGGGCTCCCCGGTGAACGTCTTTGCGTGTTGAGCTTTGCCTCTATTTCTTCATTTACTGGTGGCAATAAACCTTTATGAGTGCAGTCAGGACTGCCATGGTTTTAATGGCATGTGGCATCCTCTAAAATGGGCATCTGTTAATTTAGAAACGACGGAGGGGACTGCGTGGGTTGCTTTGGCCCATAATAAGCGCACCTTTAGAAGCCTTCTTCATATTGCCTGATCCATTATTTTCTTCACTATTTTAATTTTGCTCTTAATGATTTTCTAGAACCCCTTTTCCAATTTTAGCGTGCTGAGAGTCATAATGGATTTGAACAAGGTGTGTTGGGAACGCGCTAATAATCCAGAGCCATTTTCGACAGGTCCGTCGCCAGGTGTGGTGTCAGAACGTGCTGACCTTCCATTAACGACCCATTCTTGATGTAATTATAACACCAACTGTCCACGCCACCGCTTGTTACTGTCATTCTGAACCTCCGTGTCCCAGCTGGTTACTGCTTGGTCTGTTCATTCCCACTCTGTATTGAGCAATTCTAATCCTGTTCTGCCCGCCGACAGTGTGGAAAGTACTGGATCATTACACTTGTTTAAAACAAACTTGCGATGTGGGCTGGGTGATCTGATAGTCTATTTCTCCAGGTCTTTCTTTCAAAAGTAACGTTATCACAATTAGGGATGGTCGGTATTTAGTTTTTTTTCTTTGCTTTACACAAAGATCCAGCATTGGGCAGGTGACTTCAGTGGAGAATTACATCTTGATAGCCCCCCTAGGTGGTCGGTTTTGTAGTAGTAGACATCAACAGATATGCACACACATGCACTGACCACACACACACCTGTTTGAAGGAATGTTATCAACTGAGGACAAACCCCTAGGGATAAACGCACACATATAGTGGGGGGGGGGTTTGGTGTGAAGCTTTAATGGAAAAAAACGTGTGTGGCCTTCTGAAGGACCTAGCGAGGATACTTTTGGAAAGACACAATCTACTTAATTTTGGCTCTTTTAATTGATGATCTGGATTCTTGAGTAAACACCGCTTTGATTTACAGCTGTTTTTGAAAAATATCTGAAGTTGAAATGCTAACCCAGCGTGCAGGCATGCTGAAGGAGGCTGGCAGCAAAGCCCCAAGCAGCCATCTTGCGCATTGAAAAACTCATACGATAGCCCCCCCCCCCCAAAAACACACACCTCCCCCTTGAGTTTCAGCCAAAACCATGTTGGCGAGAATCAAAACTTTCAGTTATTGACTTTTGCCATGGTTTGTTGAATATGTACATATACACCCACCTCACACAAATTTCCATGGAAGTCATACGTTTTCGTAAAATAAGCAGCCTGAACCCTGAACCTATGCAAATAGGCATGTAAAAAGCACTAACTTAGCTGATCTATGCACGAGTTAGATATCAGAAGAAAATGACTATTGCAAACGGCTACGTGAATTCTTTCACAATGCCGTTTTGGCCTGCAGCGTAATGTGAGAGATGATATGCACAGGAGGCCATGAAAGGTCTCTATGTGCTCCATTTATGTGGGGCGCGCTGTGTTCATAACGATTGATTTGCAGTATGTTTGGGGTTTCTAAATCTGCAACATGGTGGTTATAACCCAGGGAATGAGCTGTGAGACTACTCTGAACCGAGGCACTTACTGTATTACGAAAAATTGATGAAACTCCGAATTTCATATGGAAATGTGCCAACTTGGCTGATTGATTTGTTTATAGATCCATTAGAGGTGATGATTTATGAGCATCTAGGAAGATCTCACAAATTTAAAAAAAATTTGCCACGGACAACTGATAAATTGATATTCAAAGTAATAAAACAACAACAAATAATGTTTATTTAATATTGGCAACCTGATGGAATCAAATAACAAGTGTCAAGGTTGTACCACGGGACAACTGCGTACTATTCTGGGTAAAGTGAATTGAAATTAGCACACGATGCTGGGCTCTTGCTCAAGGCAGCTATTCTCCTTCAGCAGCGCCGTAGATGACAGAAGGAAGAAGTATCAGGAGCAGACACTTGTCAATGCAAAGAAACCCAGACACTGCCTCCAATCAAAGTGAGAGGAAAAGTCATACTTAGCATGGACGGATTTGCCCTGTTTTCCACAAATCCCGCGGCAGCTTGGCGTAGTTGAAAACAGGGGTGAATAATCAGTGAAACAACTCTGTTGAAAAGCTAATTGATCTCATATGCAAACAGAATTAAGTTAAAAGCTGTTGGGCTATGTTTGGTGCTCTGTTACTCTCAGCTCTGAGCCTTCACTTTCTCACTTTTCCAGAGAGAGAGGAAAGGAAACTGGACAAGGGACAGAGGGGATGGAGAAGGGGAAAGGCTGGATGGATGCAAAGGGAGAGAGAGGTAAAGCCACCGCAAATTATACATTTATTCAGTTTCACAAAGCTTGAAGAAATTGGTGGGGTGGGTGGGGCTCATAATAGAATCACTTCATCAGGAACTCAAGTGCTTGAACGCAGGATCCATCTGTTCAGTGTATCGTCTGATTCCCCCTCCTATCAACCTCCTCCTTCTCTTTTCCTCCCTCACCTCCCATTTGTACCACGTAGGCCTGATTTATAAAAAATTGGCTCACAGGTATGTGTGTGTGTGTTTTTCTTAACAGAACTGAGGGAACGTATAACTGTGTTTCATTACCGCTGTAAGAGACGTTAAGATAATCATTCAAATCGCTCAGAGTCGAACCCCACCCTGCTGCTAATTCAATCTGCCCACAGCAAAACATGCCAAACAACATCCATTATGGTCACACAGATAATTGGCAGAGGGTGGGGGCTCAGGCTTAAGTCAGGGGGAAGCGTTGCAGCGGACAAAAGCGATCTTGTCTTTTCGCTGGTTTGAGATGGCGGAACAGCAATGCTCTTGCAATGCTTCGTATTGTCATTGGACAATAGACAAAGACATACAGTACAATATTATAAACAGCTGGTGGGATGATGTTAGACAGAAATATGTTTCAACTGTTCATTATGCTGTTTCTGTACTACATAGATATAAAGGTTTTATTTTAATTATTTAATTATTTTTTATCATTTTAAATATTTCGTTTTTTATTAATAATTTTAGTAAATATTATAATTGTGCTTCTAAAATATTACTTTGCAACTTTTAAAGTTAATATATGTGTATATAATTAAGATTTTAAATAATTTATTTGAAAAGCCCTTGTTGTTTTTGAGCCAGAGAAATACTATTCTGGTTTAAAAAATTAATCATATGATCTAATTAGTTTATTTTAATTAGTATATTTTAAATAGTATATTGTGGTTGCCAGAATAATTTTGTAAAAAATACAGAAAAACTGTAAACACATTTACGGCCAAAAACTGTACAAAACTGTAATTTACAAACAAGAAAATTTGAATGTAAACCAGTAAATTCAACAATGCACACTGCTATTAAAATCTGTTTTGTACCTTTAACATACTGACAACCACCATAATAATGCAGGTGGTAAAAGAGAAAGCCACATGAAGAATCAAAGCTCATCACAAGTAGCTTCGCCACAAGCAGAAGTATATACTAATATATAGAAGGTGCACAGAGTCATTCATGCAAACACAAAACACCATCATGGTAACACACATGATACTTAAATAATGCATTAAACTTTCATTAAACAACAGAAGATGTAACATAAAGCCCAAATATACATAACTAATAACAAAAACTATTAAAAAAACATGATTATTTAAACAAAATACTTTCAAATGTGGAGTGTCATGCAGGGAATTCTGGGTATATCATTTTACAGTTTTTTACTGTAAATTATACATTGATTTGTTATTTTTACTTCTAAAAACTGTCAAATTAACAGCATTTTACTGTAAAATTACAAAATTACAATGAAATGTCTGGTTAGATATTTTACAGTTTTTCCCTGTATATAGTACGGGAACTTACTGTTAACCTATTAACAGTTTTTTTCCGTAGCGTTTTTACAAAATTTTACAGTTAAAATTACACTTATTTTTTACAGTGTAGTTTTTGTGAGTAGCTCTCACATTTGTGAAAGAGACTCTTTTAGAAATGAAATACTTCTAAAAACTGATGGTATATTCACCTTATTCATGACTATAAGAAACGGGCAAAATGTAAAAAGTCTTCATAGAACTTTAAAATAAAATATTATGCTTGTTTATTTGACTAAAAATTAATTGTAATTGAATGCATGGAGATGGCAATACTTGTGCTCCTGGAAGTTTATGTTCAGAATGGTAAGTAAACCAAAACACCCTTAAACATAAGTTAATCTTTGGTTATTTTTTTAGCATTATTTATTTAATCTCTGTGTGTGTGTGTGTGTGTGTGTGTGTGTGTGTGTGTGTGTGTGTGTGTGTGTGTGTGTGTTTTTTACTTTGTTTTCCCAGCGTAACACTAGAGGATAATATTGTTACTGTACATCTTTGTGTGTGTGTGTGTGTGTAGGTGTGTGTGTGTGTGTGTGTGTGTGTGTGTGTGTGTGTGTGTGTGTTTTACACAATCTGGCCCTCAAGCACACAGCACATGCTGCAGGTTTCCATCTCTATTTGATCCTGGGCACATGGCCAGCTCTCTCCTAGGTCCACAGCTAAAAACAAACAAACTTCAGTGTGCCATACACAGCCACAAGCAGCCGCCACCACAACCTGTTCACTTTCCCCACCAGGTAGTCTAGTGTCCTCCAGCCCTGTCAAAATGTCCTGCTTTTAATTGTCATCCAACACTCTAATTCAATCAGTCTTCTGACTCCTAATTTCTGCTCTTTTTTTCTCTCACTTCCCTACCCTCTCTTATGTCGGAGTGACAAAGGCCTTTGAATGAGGTTCTTAAATGTGAAACACTCCGTCATACAAAGCCAGTGAGGACGAGGCGGTGTAATGCAGGGATGGCTGTAACGAGCAGACCGAGGGTGACAATTAAGACCAAATCAAAAATAAAAATAGCATCATTGCTGCCATGGTATTAAAAACGGTGACATTTACAGACCTGTATTTAATTTCCAGCTCACACTGCTCGCCAGGTACCCCATTACACCATGTGATAAATCTTTTATAGCTGGAAGTGTATGTGTGCGTGTTGGGTCGGGTCGGGTGGTGTTCTACACTGATGAATGTATATAAGCATTGATCAGCAAAATAAATACATGTATAGAAAGAAAGAAAGAAAGAAAGAAAGAAAGAAAGAAAGAAAGAAAGACAGATATTTGGGCAAGGAGCAGGGAGCCTGAATGCATGAATGCTGAGTGTGTGTAAGAGCGTTTGTTTTTGCATGGTGGTGTTGCCTATTGAGGGACTGTAGCTAGCAGTCATTCGCTGTCAGTAGACTTTCTGTAGATGCTTCTTTTCAGCATTGTAGTTCTGATTTCACTGGAAGTGGATCTCGCCTCCACAGTTTTTTTTGTGCGAGGGCCAAAAGTATGGAGAACATTTGAAGCGTGTTCATAGGCTATCATCACCCATATGCTTGTGGTCTTGAATGGCACGAGCATGTCAGCTGTGGCAAGTGCTGGAATTCATTCAAGCTTCTCCGCATTCGTGTATCTTGCTCAGGACGACAGATGGAAAAAGTATAAATACGGAAATGACATGCATGCAATTCTCTCTCATTCCTGTCATTTTGCTAAATGGAGTCTCTAAATTCTTAATAGTTCAGTTCTTTTTAATAAATTAATGTATGTCTAATTTCCATGCAGAGCACCTGAGATGCACATCAAATTAGTTTTTGTAAAACATATAAAGTTGTGAAATATAGATTAGATAGACAGACAGACAGACAGATAGACAGATAGATAGATAGATAGATAGATAGATAGATAGATAGATAGATAGATAGATAGATATAGAATAAAAAAGTATTGAAAATGTTTTTCTCAGAATTGTTTGTTTATTTGTTTATATTCTACTTTAGCAACGTGCTTTTGAGCTGGAAACAGCTTCCATAATATACAAATAAAACCTTTGACCAAAAAAAAACATATACTCATATTCTATGGAAGTGGTCTCAGAGTATAAATAAAGTTCAAAATTAGAAATAAAGTCACAATTACAATTTACACACAATTTAAGGGAAGTCGTGGCCTAATGGTTAGAGAGTCGGACTCGTAACCCAAAGGTTGCGGGTTCGAGTCTCGTACCGGCAGGGATTGTAGGTGGGGGAGTGAATGTACAGCGCTCTCTCCCACCTTCAATACCACGACTGAGGTGCCCTTGAGCAAGGCACCGAACCCCCAACTGCTCCCTGGGTGCCGCAGCAAAAAATGGCTGCCCACTGCTCCGGGTGTGTGTTCACTGCTGTGTGTGTGCACTTTGGATGGGATAAATGGAAAGCACTAATTCCTAGTATGGGTCACCATACTTGGCCACATGTCACTTCACTTTCACTTTCACAATAAATGGAGCTACAATTGCCTTTTTTTCTGATATAATTAAAACTTCTTTATCCAAATAAAATATTTTCAGTAATGTGAAAATGCATGCATGCAAATGAAAAAAAAAAAAATGTTAATTTCTGTGCATTATTTCTTCTTTTATCACCCTTTTTCCTCATTATTATCTGTTGAATTCTTAGGCAGCGTCCCTCCTGCTGTACCCACCTGCCCCCCTGCATATGCCGGGAAAATGAAAATAGATTGGCCCATCCATGGATGGTGCCAGGTGGCATTTAGACCCCTGAAAAGATGCGAGTACAGTCTATCTACCTCACAGTGACAGACGTTGGGCCTGGAGAGAGAGGAAAATAAAAAAGGAAGCAAGTCGGAAAGGATGAAAATGGAGGAGGGGGAAACCCTAGTAGGTCCAGGCAAATGTGTTGTCCTGCTGAA
>NW_015539821.1:2204321-2206601 GCF_001515605.1 Sinocyclocheilus anshuiensis | reverse complement strand
TATATATATATATATATGTGTGTGTGTGTGTGTGTGTGTGTGTGTGTGTGTATATATATATAAATATATATATATATATTTTTTTTTTAAGTAGCAAGGATCAAGTCTACATTGAAGCACTTACGATGGAAATAAATGCTGCCAGTAAACGAGAGGACTTAAAAGCAGGAATGTGAAGTATTGTAATTTTATAAAAGCCCTTACATCAATTTTTCTGTAAAAACTTGAGTTTTATTTGAGCTGCAAAACTATTTAGATTGTAATTTTTACAGTGATTGTGGAGCATCACCTTGGTCATGGCAATGAAGTTACAACTACTATTGTATATAACTAATATAACAAAGAAAAGGTTAGTAAGCAAGTTTCCATACTAAAATACTGTTACCATGAATATTGTTTATATCTTGTGGATATACTTTTGAAAGAGCAAATATTTTAATGTTATGTATTTACGTGTTAAATTGATTTTGATGGTAATCAACATCATGCCACAATGGCTGTCGCTACTGTACCCGGAGTATTCTTTGAATTTTGATGCTTTGTCAACAGGACAGCATTGGAAGTCCTGCTACATTCTGTTGCAAAAGAATATTAATGATGAAAAGAGGATGGTGAAAGAGTGTCATGTCATTGTTTCCATTGTTGGGAAATACTGGTTTTTCGTGTTCTGCAATCCATTTTCCTCATTCAGAGCAAATGCCATGACTTCCTGCCATCTGGGTAAGCAGTTTTTATTGTTTGAGTATTGAAAACAAGAACTCTAATTATAGCATTGGGATTGTGCTACAGTATGCCAGTGACCATGATACCCCTGGCACAGGAGTGGAACTGTTTCTACAGGTGCAGAATGACCCTTTAGTGGCTAATGTTATATGATGGGGCTTTTTCAGGGTGATTAATGAAAAGGATGGTGAGGACAAGAGATGGAGAGATAGAAAGAGAGGGAATGGGGGAAGGGTGATCGTGACAAATCGTTTGGAGGTTCTTCAAAACAACACTGGGAGATAGATGGCGGCAGTGTTTGTCTTTCATTATCAATGACCCCCTGTTCAATCAACGCCAGAGAAAGACGGCCACAGTCCAGAGAACAGGGCTACAGGACAACGTATCATCCCATCATCACTCAAGTCCCCCTCTCTTAACACATACGCACACACATATCTTCACAAACACTCGCCTCTACCCCTCAAACGACCCCACACACAATAATGAGATGTAAGGGTTCTGACCCCAGACTGGATATGCCCTCTTACCCCTCAGGACCCAAAGAAAGGGCACCATCCATGCAGGTGCCATGGTAACACCGTCATGGCAGGTCGAGTCTCATGAACGATGGTGTTGGTGATGTCATCACCCAGTGGGAGGAGCATCCCACCAGTTTTCCCATAATCACCAGCTGCCTGTTTTTATCAGCATTCAATGTAATTGCTATTGCTTTAATTCCTACCATATTTTAAAAAAAATTTACACAACTTTTATTCTCTGGTCTCCTTTAATAGTGAAAACTTATCAAGCCCCTTATGGTGTTTCTGTAGCAATATTTCACTGTACTGTGCTTTAAGAGTGCACTGTAAAAAAAAAAAAAAGTCAGTTGCTGGCTTGCATTTTTAAGTATAATCAAATTGGCTGTACATATTATTTTAACTTAAATTATATTAAACTGGCTTATAAAATCAAGTTAAATTTCATATGACTTCAAAAATGACGTTGAAATTGGTCAAATTAATTTAATGAGTTAAACTAATGGAAAACCATATGTTACCATGACTAATTGGTCATAGAATTTTTACAGTGTTCTTTGTGGTTTAAAACAGTGGTTTTCAAACTGGGGGCCACCAGGGGTCTGCATGATGGGTTATATTTAAGAGAAATATATTAATTTAAGAGAAAATAATAGTAATAATACCAATAATAAGTGTATTTTTGTCTATTAAAATTATGTTCTGCTTTCTGTAGACTCTGCTTTCTAGTTCCCTGTAGTTTTTAACAGAAGCCTCCTCAAAAAATATTTTTTAAGGTGAATACATATAACATTACTCTTATAGTGGGTAGAGAAATTATACTGTCAGCTTAATACAATAAAAACATTCTACAGATAATATGTTAATGTGAATACAATGTTTGCTTTGGCTTCAGAACAGTGACAACATAAAAGCCAACTATTTAATAAATATCCTTATATTATGCTTAACCTCAGATGATGCCAACCCTGAAACAACATACAGAACTACCAAATTTTGCTATAAGTTTGATTGCATCATATAATAATTGCTGTTAATA
>NW_015539821.1:2202966-2204311 GCF_001515605.1 Sinocyclocheilus anshuiensis | reverse complement strand
CTGAAGGCATGCTTGTTTTCTTGTCATTATCTCAAGCTGCTGTTGCACAGTGAGCCAGATGTACATGTGGGAGTACGCACACGGGCTAGTGACAATAGGAATGTGCTTTTTTGCATTGCCATGTAATCTTAGCCTTTTCCTTGTTTTGAAACTGTACTTGAGCTGTACCAATTGGATTCAAAATCCTGTTATATGGATTAGTGAACACTTAAACATTCCAGAAAATAAAAATCAGGGAGCACAGATGTGATTTTGGAACACACGTTTAAAGAAAGATTTCAGGTTTAATACAAGTTAAGTTCATTCGACAGTATTTGTGGCATAATATTCATTGCCACAAAAAATTGTTTCGATTTCGACATCATTTTTGTAAATATAAATATATATATATACTAGTATCTGTAAATATTAAGCTGTAAAAAAGACTTTTTAAATATGAATTCTATTAAATATTGTAGAAACTTAATTTTCTGTAAAGTTGCTTTGCAACGATTTGTATCATAAAAAGCGCTATACAAATAAACTTGAATTTAATTGAATTAACATTTATCTCAGAGACAATATAAATAGGTCTATAATTACTGTGTGTGTGTGTGTAGAATGAACCTGAAATATTCTTAAAGGGTTAGTTCACCCCAAAATTACAATTCTGTCATTAATTACTCACCATCATGTCATTCCAAACCCCTAAGACCTTCGTTCATCTTCGGAACAAAAATTAAGATATTTTTGATGAAATGTGAGAGCTCTCAGACCCTGCAACAGAACGGTAATGTTCCCAGGTCCAGAAACGTAGTAAGGACATCGGTAAGACAGTCCATGGGACATCAGTGGCTCAACTTCAGTTTTGCGAAGCTATGGGAATACTTTTTGAGCGCAAAGAAAACAAAAATAACAATTTATTTCACAGTTCTTCTCCCCCGAGTTACATCTTCTGCCATTTTGGAGAGTACCCAAGAGCGTAATCGACGTAATCAGCATTGTTTACGTTCGGGGGGAGAAAGCGCACGCATGAACGTAATCTGCGTAATCAGGGTTGTTTACGCTTAGGGGAAAGCGTGCGTATGCATTGTGATACTCTAAAATGGCGGAAGACGCAACTCGGAGGAAAAGAATTGTTGAAAAAATTGTTCTTTTTGTTTTCTTTGTGCTCAAAAAGTATTCTCGTAGCTTCGCCACTGATGTCACATGAACTGTTTTACTGATGTCCTTACTACGTTTCTGTGTCTGGGAACATTTCAGTTGCGCTGCTGTCTATGCAGGGTCTAAGAGCTCTCACATTTCATCAAAAATATCTTAATTTGTGTTCCGAAGATGAACGAAGGTCTTACGGGTTTGGAACGAC
>NW_015539821.1:2179243-2202767 GCF_001515605.1 Sinocyclocheilus anshuiensis | reverse complement strand
GTGCTTAAAGGGATAGTTCACCCAAAAATGAAAATTCTGTCATTAATTACTCACTCTCATGTCATTCCAAACCCGCAAGACATTTGTTCATCTCCAGAACACAAATTAAGATACTTTTGATTAAATCAAAAGCCTCCTGACCCTGCATAGACAGCAACGTAGGTCTTAAAAGGTCTTACGGGTTTGGAACGACATGAGGGTGAGTAATTAAGGACAGAATTTTCATTTTGGGGTGAACTAACCCTTTAAGTGTGTGTGTGTGTGTGTGTGTGTGTGTGTGTTTATACTTATACTTATACTTATACTTACTTATATATATATATATATATATATATATATACAGAGATCTCATCTCACCATCATCCAGTCCTTCTGGAATGACATAAAGAAACAGAAAAAACTGAGACAGACTAAATCTAGAAGAACTGTGGCAACGTCTCCAAGACCTGCAAAGCTTCAGTACTGTGAGGAGTTTTAGACACTCGTGTAAACAAGCTGTGAAGTGAGGATGCTTGCAAAAATAATGTCATAAATAGATTTTATTTATCAATTATTTGCCACAGTTCTTCTCAGAAGAACTTCAGATTTCAGAAGAATGTTATTTCCAGGCCCTGGCACCAAAAGAGCAAGGGCCAAATAGTGGAAATGGTTTGAGGCGGAAAACACACACAAACTGGCATGGGAGGAGGAGAACATTTGTGGGCTAGCGCAGACTAGATATGGTGATAGATTAAACACTGTGCCACCCTCTGAAGCAGGTATCATAATTCAGAAAGCCAGCCGTTCGGTGAGCACTATAGGACTACCTGCTGAGGATCCTGCAGTAATACAGCTGCTCCACATAATCATAATCTACACTACACCACTAAAACACAGGCAAAGAAAAGAATAAAATACATTGAGAATAGCAGAAAGAGTTTGTCAGACAAAATGGAACATCCTAAGAATTAGGTACTACATTTAACAAACACCAAAATTGTACCGATCTGGTGTAATGTAAATGCAAGAGGAAAAAATTTACAAGAGGAGAAAGATGGAGCTCTCTTCCTCTAAATCTCATAGCGAAGCTGTGAAACAGATGCTAGCAGAAGCATTAACAAAAGAGCGGAGCTTCTGACCGCGAGCCCCCACGCTTGGCAAGTCCTGGAGGTAATAATGGTTAGCAACCTGAAAAATGTTCTTATCTGAAAAAAGCCCCAGACAGTAATAAATGAAATAATTGTACTAAACACATTAATCCATGTCGGTGGCCCCAGGGGGAGGGTCTGTGAGTGTTAGAGGTAGTGAATGGCACTAACCTGCCAACAAAAAGAGTCTCTCTCTCTCGTTCTCTCTCCCTCTCCTTCTCGACCCTCTGCAAACAGTGTATTTTTTGCCCTGCCTTTCGGAAGGCAGGGGTCGTTATTAATCTTGCTGGCTTGCTTAGCTTCAGGCATCAGAGCAGGGCAGCATCTGGGAATGTGTGTCCGAGTGTGTGTGTGTGATGAGAGTGTCTGAGCCAGGATATGGATAATGCATGGGCAAAGGCTGTGTATGTGTTTATGTGTGTGTGTGCACTAGTCTGACTCAGAGTGAGGCAGCCCAAGCATCTTAAGTCATGTGTATCTCTTAATGGATGTTTAAATGTAAATTACACCAGTGTGCATGCATTCTCATTAGTGTTATTAGTGTCGTGCATGTGAGTGAAAAAGAATACAATTCAGGACATTTGACTATGATGAATCATAGAAACAATGCTTATTGCATGCATACTTGCTTAGGACAGTCAGGTAAACTGAGAAAGATAAGGGATGTAGATTCAAATGAATGCATTTGAATGTGACAGAGATATAATCAAGTGTTCTGCATCTGCAGCAGGTCCATGTCCACTGGGCGGACGTGATGTAAAGCCTGGTACCCAGTGGATACTGGTAAGAAAAGAACACGATCACCACGGCAACCATCACAGGAAACATTGCCATGCATCCCACCAGCAGCGTAAGTGTAATATTGTCATTTTTTGGAAGCTGGAGTGGACACTATAATGGACAGGGAAAACTATAAGGCCCAGTTTACATCTGTTAGAAATGGAGCAATAGTAAAAACACGTGTAAAAAAGTCTAAAACCTTTTGAGATTCATCCACTTTAACCACATGAAAATGCATGTGACAATATTGTATTTTTATGTAAATTTGTCCTGTGCATGAGTGAAAGACCATCCTAATTAAAAGTAATTATCAAAGTGAAAAAAATTGGAAATGTTTGTTAAAATATTCCATGTATGTTGATTTTTTACATTGTACACTAATAGCAGATATTTTACAGTTTTTTATTTGTTTTTGAGGACTCCTCAAAGTGTGAAATTACATTTTTGCCTGTTTTTTTGTTTTCGCTCTATATTTGTTACATGGCAAGTTCAATTGATTTGTGTAAAAAACAAAAAAAATCTGTTACAATTTTTACCATAAGAACGGCATACTTACAGTGTCATGCACCATCGGAGCAAGTGCCATTGAGCTATTCTACGTATTATATATATGGCCTGAACTAGATGCATTTACACTTGGGCTAATTTGTGTGTCAGATTGATCAGTGATCAGACTGCTATCAGGCTCAAATGCATCTCATTGGGCATTTACACTGGTTGTCAAGACAGTGAAAAAAATGCATTAAGTAACCATGTGTAAATACCCCCTAAAAGGTATGCACTTTTCCGCTTCTGATCTGATCAAACTACTTAATATGTCCAACGTGTAATTGCAGGCGCACGTCTGTTTGATGCATTCCACAATGTCCAATCTAATTTGTATGTTGCCAATAAAATATAACCTGTAACTGGCCGAGAATGAACAGAATGCATGAGAGCAACACTGAGAGAGAGAATCTGACTCCAGTAATTCCTTGCAGCACAAGCAGGATGAAATAAAACACCCCGGGCTTCACGTATGGTGTTTCCAGACAGGCAAAGGCGGAAAATATAGAGTTAAATATCATATCTACTAATAATGTTTTTAAAGGAAATCATATTAAGGTTGTTAAGAGATGCGGCACCAAATGTCAGAGCCGTGATAGTTTCACGCGCTCTCTGATAGATGCGAAGCAACGAGCCGAAGACGCTCGAGCTGACTCCCAACTCGCTCAGGGGTATTTCCGCAGACGGAGAACAAGAGAGGGAGAGAAGTGTGAAGCCAATCACGTGGCGGGGGAGGGCCTCCGCGAAGCCCTCTCAGCCAATGGCAGCTCCGCAACGGTAACGCGACCCACGTGGGCCAGGAATCTTGTACTTATCAACGAACGTGCATTGAATCCGCTCTAGCCAATCGTCTGGGCCCGAAGTGTTAATCTCAATACGGATTGGCTGGCAGTTTCATACAGTTCTTTATTCAGCTCCGTTGTTAACTCATTCCTGCCACACGTGTTTTGCCGTGACTGCCTCATGAAGCATTTCTCATCAAAGTCCCTTTTTGGGAAGTATTTTCTTGTCAGCAAAATAAACGGCCCGAAGTTTAGGTGCAAATTGTATATAAAACATCCATCTTCTTTTTAGAATCTGCATCCATTAGGCCATAAACCATTAGCTTGATTACATTAGGATGAAATTTACATGGGCCCTGTTGATAGGATGTGTCAATTAGCCCACGCACAAAATGAAATGTTCTTAAATAAACTGCCTGATTGAATAGACGGATGTGAAATCTAAAAATACCTCACTATTGAGGGGGAAGCATAGGTCTATTCTAGGTTGTAATAATAAGGCAACAGACAAAGACCAAATTGTTGAGGGCAATATTTAGCGCCAAGCCTCCCTAGCCTTTTGACTATAAATTCAACAGAGTCGTGGGAAAATAACCTTTGATTATAAAAGCGTCTGAAGCATTATGTAGTAGCCTGCCCTACACTGATGACTTTTAAAGGTGCATCCAGTAAGTTCATAATTATTGTTAGCGTCACAACCAAAATTAAACATTTAACTTCATCGAGTTCATAAGGACTTTATACTGACACCTACTGGCCTGGATGCATGAAGTTTGTTTACTAAATGTGGCCACTTCATGCTGTGTTTTGTTTTATCTGTAGTATGTTGGTTTGTTCTGTTTTTTCTTGAGCACAGGATTAATTCTCTATATAAAGTCAACACAATATTATTAGTTGTAGTAGTAGGAGTAGTAATCTGGTCAGTTGCATGACACAATATGGTGGTGCCCATGAGGAAGCAACCTGCTCCATGCAGAATTTTTTTTCTAGATAACTGACATGACTGAAGTCTTCTCATGTGGGCGTAAATCATTTTAATTGTATTTCTTTATATGTATATATTAGTGCACCTTTAATTGCTGTTAAGATGTAGCTATAAACCGCTTGACTCCTCTTTCGCACTTTTTTTTTGACTAGAAGGTCCCGTTTGCAGAGGGGGGCTATAAAACAAAGATTAAAAATAGTCAAGTGAGTATAATCCCATCATGCTCACAGTCACAGAGGCACCACGTCTGACAAACCGAGCATTAATCTCTTATTTTCTTAAAAAGGGACTCTGGTGAGCCCTACAAGTCAACGTGCAAAGCAATAGTGACACCTATAGGTCAGCTCGAGGACTGCGTTTGATGGAAGGTGCTCTTTCCCGTTTACCCCTTATGAATTATGCAGCAGACATACAATTTAGCTTCTCCCGTGGTGGACGAGGAGGTCACACGCAGCCGCATGGCTACCACAGCTGTAAGCTAAAGCTCTGGTAGCATCTTCAGCCATCAACCCTGTGCTGATCTGGTCTGGATTTCTCCATCTTTGTTCAGATTACTTATGCTAAAAGAATAAATAGAATACATTACATTTACATTTATTCATTTAGCGTACATTTTATCCAAAGTGAATTATAAACGAGAATAATAAAGCAGAAGAGCTTAATGCAAGGGAGAAAGCAATTACAAGCAGATACAATAAAAATTGAAATGACTCTACATGTGTAAATAAAAATAAAGAGAAATTACATTACATTAACATTTATTCATTTCAGAGAAGTTTGTTTGATCAAAACATAAATAAAAATAATACAAGTAGAAGCAATTAGGTCAATGGAGGAAAAACAAGTACAAGTAATTCTAAAATACTTCATTTCAGTTGAGTACTAGTGTAGATAGAAAAATACAAATAAAAAACCCCACAACCTACCCCAGCCACAATTTAACTGAAATATGGTATTGCTATTCTAATGACAGGATAAAACAAGGTTACAGAACCAAAGGACGCAGAATTCAGAGTTGAGCAGATGAGGGTGGGAAAAATTGAGCATGGGGTGTGGAAAGGATGATTTGGAGGAGAGAAGAAGGGGAAGAGAAGATCACAGGTTGCGGGGAGTAAAGGATGAAAATGAAAGGGATGATGAAGAGGCCAGGTAGAGAGAGAGAGACAGAAGAAGAAGGAGCGCAAGAAAGAAGGGTGTTACGTATATTGGTGGTATTGGGGATGGCAGAGTTGCTCCCGACAGAGCAGGGGAATAGCAGCATTGCAGTTAATAGGGTAGAAAAAGCTGGGGGGCTGTTAACTCTGAAATGTTCATTTTTTTAAACTCTAGCTTTTTTCTCCTTCCACCCCCTCCCCTCTTTTCTCTCTCTCTCTCTCTCTCCCTGACAATCGTGCTTCCTCCCCAGGCTGCGTAGTAATGATAGCTATTTGACTGCCATCAGAGGAGCTGGGTAATGGTCTCTAAAGAACCATTTCAGACTCAACCTGGCAGCGCTGGCCTCCCAAAAACATCTGCTTGCCTATCAAGAGGTACCACCTCACCAGACACACTACACACACGTAAGCACACTCATGTACACACTCATGCGTGGACACACACAATACTGTGTTGCATAGAGTCATGCCTGACTTAGGTAATGGACCACGGGAATACATTTGTGAGCTGAATACCAACAAAAATAAAAGAGGTGGTAATAGTGTTGTTGTGGTTAGGTGAATGGGGACCGGGGGCCGAAATAATACTGTCAGACAAATCTTGTAGTAATGAAATGTAAAAATGACACTAAGGGGCCCAAACATGGACTTCAGGGTATTAGTAGCCAGACAGTTCATGTGATGTATAATTTGTCTTTAATGTTATTTACTTGCTGTTCATATTGTTTGGATGGTTCTCTATTGCAGTATGACTTCCCAACATGCAAACTGGACTGCATTTTTCACCCCTGTTGAATATATTGTGGTTAATCTTGAAAGATTATAGGCTTCCTAATGGACCCTAGGGACATTGCAGGAGAGAAAACCAGACATTTCTGGGTTGAAATGTGTGAGAGGAAAAAAATCTGATTACTGTAGAAAACCTTATAATGCTAAACTTTCCTCATGTCTCTGGTAAATTTCTGCTACTCTGCCTCCCTCTGGTGGCACACTCTAGTACGTTCCTTTCATTCAGATAGTTTTCTGTGGGTAGGTACTGTGAAACATGTGCTTTCCAAATTAGCCATATTGTCAACCATATTAGGCATATTGTCAACATTACATGTTCATATACCTGGAGACCTCCTATCTCTTCAGCCTTCATTCATGGTTTCATTCAGACATGTGGAAAAAGATATGGTCAGTGATGTGAACTTCAGTGTCACTTTATTTGCAGGCAGGAGAATTAACCTGGCTCACAGGTCGTGATAGTTTTTCTCTTTGAAAGTGCAAAGCTCCAAACTGTCAGTCAGGCTGTTAAGGGGATTGCTTGCAATTGACAAGCTCTCAGCCCATTGAAGAAAGCCTAAATGAAGGGAGATTTGATTCGAGTTAAAGTCGACAAGGTTAAAGAAGCTTCCATTACTGATTTTTAATAATATAGAAACACTTGTTTTGTGTGTGATAATTCGGCTTTTATTCTGAACCTAATGGGATATTATTTTTGACTCTCAGAGGCATTATACAATGATTTACAAGTACTCCACTGACAGCACATCAGTTGTACAGAGGTACTGTGTTCTGCTTGACTGGATTTTGCAGTTAAATCCTTAGCTGCTCACTGTAACATAATGAATGCAATTTTTTGTACTTTGTTTTATTATATCAAAGCATTTGACAACAACGTAAAAGTGTAAATATAAATGTAAGGGTCATAGTGCATGTATAAGGTGAACATCTCTGCTTAAACAAAGGATATATTTGTCAAAGCCAATAACGGTAAATGAACGTCTTATTGTTCCTGTGCTTAGAAGAGTTTAGAGTGAGTGTGTGTGTGGTTCAGGCTTACCCGTCCCATGAGCGGTCAGTCCCTGACAGATGGAAGGTTCTGTGTCCAAGACGCGCCAAATGAGAGGAAGGAGGGGTTTGGGGTTGCTGTGGATTAGATTGGTCTAATAAAGGAGTTGAATCATTGAAAGGCAGATTAGGGGCCTGTGGAGGAGACTGTTTTTTGAACAAACATGCTTGGGATTTGAAATGGATCGACAATATGTGTAGCATTACGCAAACATGAGGCAACACGGCTAGTGAAATGATAAGCAAACAACTTATGTGACTGGAAATGAGCTAGAGAGATGTGTTCAGTAACAGTAAATTGGTCTTCAATGGCTACATGTCAGGCATCTTTGAATAAGCATCTGTTCGTTACCTCCAAGTACACTCACACACCCATGCACACATTGCCGTAATAAAGATGACCCACCAAGCTCGGAATCAGAGAAGTCATGTAACTTTATCTTGAGTGTACACTGGAAAGCCGATCCCCCTCTAAAGCCACTACCACTGGTGCTGGGGGAGGGCTCTGGTTACCCAGCTTTGTGTCAAAACGCCATCAGCAAAGAGTTAGAGACTGGGGAGGAGGACAAAAGCAGGAGCACTATAGAACGGGTGGATTACTGGGCCTCTATAAAGGGTCTCTAGTGTAAGAATACGTCCAATATAGCGAGACAGGAGAAAGGACGTAGAAAAAGAAAGATAAGAGGATAGGACAACAGGTGAAAGGGAGGTAGAAAAGGTGTTGAAGTAGACCTGAAAAGCTGCACTGTACTTCAGGTGGCGTTTGTTGTCATGGCACAAGCTGGCCTGGCATCTTAGTGGGCACCTTGCACACAGACATGCAGCTATTTTTCGAGGTCTCCGAGGAGAACAATTTGCCTGTTTAAGGGACATACAAGTTCTGAGGATGTGACTCAAGTAAAATGACTTAGAAGAGGACAAGGAGGAGACAAACTAATCAGATGTCAAACTGAAGGACTGAGACGAGTAAAGCATCGAGAAGAAGTAAAATAGTGTGACTCGGTCTTGAGCATCTCTTTAAGAGATCAGTAGTCGCACAATCCCAAAGGCAGCCACTGGAGAGGACAGAAAATCGCAGGTAAATTGAGAAGGAAAGGGAATGAGACAGAGGAAGCGAGTGAAAGAGGCACAGAGGAAAAGGAACCATTGGGATCAGAGTGACGTCAGTGGCTCTCTGGATTGAGGTGCTGAGTCTCTTGATTATAATCTGATCTGATTAGGAAACACAAGGGGAAATATCTCCAGAGCCTCTGCAAGCTCTCCGGGGAGCAAAACGCCATTTTTACCAAGCGGAGAGTCCAAGGACCAAGAACAAAACCAAAAGAGGAACTTAGGAGCAGCCTACTAAAGAAAGTTAAGACCTGTATCTGAAAAGAGTAAGTTACACTAAGGAGCCTATAGTGAAGTGGACTTCACTTTACTCTTCCCCAATAGGAAGAAGATTAATAAGGACAAGTAGGGGAGCTAACATTGCTGTTCAGCTTCTTCTCTGGACTTTCAACACTCTCTGGCTTCCATCTGGGTTTTAAGCCAGGATGCCCTCCAATGGCAGTAAAGCCCTCAAGCTACAATTCGGGCTTATCAATTACGAGAATCGCTATCTAACAGCAGAGGCCTTTGGCTTCAAGGTGAACGCTTCAGCTCCAAGTCTAAAGAAGAAGCAGATTTGGACTCTGGAGCAGGATGAGCAGGACGGTCAGGTGATTTACCTGCGCAGTCACCTGGGGCGCTACCTGGCTTCCGACAAAGATGGCAAGGTAAGCTGTGAGGCTGAAACCAAAGAGAACGACTGCCGCTTTCTGATTGTGGCACAGTCAGACGGGCGCTGGGCCTTGCAGTCCGAGCCATATCTGCGCTTCTTCGGAGGTTCAGAGGACTACTTGTCTTGCTTTGCTCAGACCATTGGTGAGGCAGAACTATGGGCCATGCACCTGGCCCTGCACCCACAGGCAAATCTGCTCAGTGTGGCCCGCAAACGCTATGCCCACCTAGCATCTCCAGAGGGAGAGATTGCTGTGGACAGCAACATCCCTTGGGGTGTGGATGCTCTTTTAACTCTTGTGTACATGGATGGCAAATATTGTCTTAAGACCAGCGACAGCCGCTTTCTGAACAATGATGGGAAACTGTCTTCTGAAAATGGTCGTGGGACAGGCTACACTTTGGAACTGAAATCAGGCAAGTTGGCCTTCAAGGACTGTGAGGGGAAGTACTTGACCCCCATGGGGCCCACTGGAACTCTGCGCTCTGGACGCTGCTCCAAACCTGGCAAAGATGAGCTGTTTGATCTTGAGGAAAGCCATCCGCAAGTGGTGTTTCAGGCCTCCAACAACAGATTTGTTTCCATCAGACAAGGTAAGTGTGCTAGTTGAATTTCTTTTGGCGTTCCCCTACAGGAGGACCACATGCTTCAGCGACTAGCCTCATTTTTGCTGTAGAATTGGGTGAATGTCGTTTCCAAATCTGTATGACTAAGTCTTTGTGTTTTTTCTGTACAATGAATTTCGGTAGGGTCTAATGTTGTTTTGGACAATATTGAGTTTCGTTGTATGGACAAAAACAGTTGAAACGTTCTTCAAAATATCATCTTTTACATTCCACAAGAAGGCAAGTCATACAGGTTTGGAATGTCATGAGAGTATAAATGATGGCAGAATTAACTATCCCTTCAAAAATGATTCAAGGGAACTCTCAAAATAAGGTTTGTCCCTATCCCTTAGCACTCCTGTGGCGTCTTGTGTAACAGATGTGAGTTTTCATTACATCTATTAAGTAGAAAGTTTCAGTGAAAGATTAGAAAGATTCAGTGAAAAATTAAATTTTCAGACTAAATAATATGCTAAACAATAGGATTTTAGTAGTCTGAGTATGATTTGCATTGTTGTTTACATCGGTTTCGTTCACCATTAGTGTTTTATATGCAAGCACACCAGTTCATGAAAATAACTTGCATGCAAAATTGCAGCTGCATTGCAAACTATGAGCACATAGTCAAATCTATGGAAACTAGCCTAGAGAGCAGGTGAACACTGAGTCACACCCATGAGCGTGACCTCACAGAAATAATATACGGCAGCTGTCTTTTCAGCTGAGTAGGCCAATATTAATCTGCCAGACATGGCCGAATTTTATTCGCTGGCCATGTGCTCTGCTAACAAACACGCTGCATAATTGTAGTTTCCTGTCTTGACTGAGCAACTAAGTTGTATAATGTAAATCTTGCATGCTGTAACATTATCCATTATCTCCAGTGCAGAGCTCTTGGTAAGCATTTTGAGCCACCTGCAATAGATAAATTACTGGAGAAACTGAATGGCTTTGAATATCCACCATAGGAAGCTGGGTCAGTAACAGATCCTGTCCTCTCCAGTACACTCATCCATCTCTCTCTCTCTCTTGGTCTTATGCTCATTCTCACAGATGTACACATATTTGCGCATCATTTTTTACAGAGTGATACACTTTTAGTCAGTATTTTTATATAAAAGATAAGAAGAATATGCTCTGATATACTCACATGCACATGTGCACATGCATGCACACACTAGTGGTAAGGTGTGATAAATAATTGAGTGGACAGGGGCATTTCAATGATGGTGGAGTCTGCTTTCAGAAACACAAGCCTTCCGCCGCATTTCTTTATCTGGGGACCATGCAATGCACTGGGCTACAATGGGGACGCAAATCAGAGAGTCCTTTGGGAGCAGTTGGGTTTTGGCCCGACAGGCGAAAAAACCCAATAGGGGGAAAAGAGACAATGGAAAGTGTGAAAGTATACAACAGAAAAGAGTACAAGACAGGCAGGAGGAAGAAAGATCGGGGCACAAAATCACAATGAATAGAGATATAATGCATTATGGGTGTGGACAGGTGGCTTTTTTGTCATTGTCACCTTTAAAAGATCATAAATCAAAGATTTTAGCGGCAGTTCCCTAAAGAGGACATGATGTTGTATTGTCAGTTTAGTTTACCCATGGGATAGAGTCATTTAACGCCATTCGAAAAGTTAGTTTGTGGTAGAAAAGCATGTACACCAGGAACCAACTGAGAGCACAAAGAATATTATTTATTTTTACCAGCTAAATAGGTTGCAAGGCAGCTATTATATAAATCCTCCAATAAATTGTGAGGTCTTAAATGTAAGTAGCTGAAGCCATAGTCAAAAGCTCTGGATTGTTATCAAAATTAAGAGGTTCGATGTTTGAGTCACACATTATGACTCTTATTGAGTTCTACATGGTGTGTTTCTCTTGCTTCAAATGGTTCGGTGTCGATTCAACATTAGGAAACATCAAGTATCAACATATTACCAAAAAAATCAAGGCATTTCATTATGGGTGAAAAAAGACAGGGAAAATTACACAGGCCAGATGGAACATTTGTTCTTAATGAACGAGAAGCATCTCTCCCCATCTATTGCAAATTCATTCTGTGCAAAAAGCAATTAGGTAAAGTAATTTTGCTAATGGATGAAGCAGTTCATTTCTTTTAGAGAGTCTCTACATGATGAAGGGAACCAGAGATGACTTCAGACAGGACTGCCAACCAGCTCTGCAGGTCTGACGTTCATTAAGCCCCAGGCCTCTCGCCCTGGGATGCAACACAAACTCACAGATGATCTTTTAATCAGTAATGAGTAGTGACATTGCATGGTAGTTTTTCAGAAATATTGCTATTATTGGCTGACGCTTATTAGTTTGCTTTTGTCGTGGTGTACTTTTTCTGCAGCAGCTATGGAGCATATTGTGTGGCACACAAACTTGAGTCGGAAAGATGGCATCCACTCAGACTGGTGGATCTGTTACCATGTTCTTCGTCACCTCCACAGTGTTCCCTGGAGCATTCTAATCCGGCCCGGAAGGTGAAAAGGAGATGAGCACAAAGGAAGAGATATTGAGAAAGAAAGAAAGAAAGAAAGAAAGAAAGAAAGAAAGAAGCTAACAAAATGAGAGACAGTATATTGTGGCATCACTTTACCATTAAAAATTAATCTGAGAGTGGCTGTCTTGGTACATTTGGAGATCACAGCTTTAGTTTTGGGCCAAATATTTCTAAGTAGACATTTTCACATAGAATGGGATCCAAACGTCTGGGACCACTAGTGGAAATGCTTATATTTTGCATAATTATAGTTGAATACAATTTTTCATGACAAATTGTATTATCAACAAGAGTGAAAGTTGAATTGAAAAATTAAAATAAGTTTCAGAATCCCTTTAGTTTTTAGTTTATGTGTTTAGTTTATCCCCTTTCTGCGTTGGGACAGCAGCACTTGAGCTGCATGCACACCAGATGTTTATTATTTTATTTTATTTTATTTTATTTTCAATGTAGCCCCAGACTTTTGAACCCCACTGTATACATGCATGTTAAACCAAAACCTATGCATTCTGTAGTCACCTTTTGTAGTGTTCTCCCGTATATTTTTTGTGTTCTCCAGTAGGTATTTGACCTGGTACGCATGCAGCGATCTACTTGCCCCAGTTTTGAGAAGGCCCTCTTGCTGTCTCTTGCTGTCTCTGTCTCTGGGTACTGTTACCATTCCACAGAAATGGGTTGGTAAATTGAGAGGGAGCATTTTGTGATGGGAGTGAGGTCATTCGCAGGAGTTCAGGATTGAGCTCAGTAATCACAGTGCCGTGGATGAGGAATGATCAACAAAGGAGATAGAGTGTCCTGCCCCAGCTGGCCTCTCTTCTTCTATCTTTGGTGCAAAACTAAAGCAGAGTCAGACGTGAAATTGGAAAATAAAGTGTAACGGGCCGCAGAAATGGAAACCGCTGCAGCAGGGTGATGTCTGATCTGAGAAAGAGAAACATGTGAAGCTGTTTCTTTTTTGTTATCCCTGATTTTGTCTTGATTAGAAGCTAGACTTTGTTTTTGGCGGCTTTGGCTGTAGTTGTACTCTGGTTCCAACAAAAACAATGCACTAACACCGTGTTGTCTTAATCCTGCATACCACATATTTCTATCACTTAAAGTCATTAGGGATCGGATTATAGAACTAAATTCCAAAGTAAGACCAGGTAGTGTCTATTGATAGCAAAGATGAATTGTAAAAATAGTCCATGCAGTGTGAGAGAAAATGACTGGTGGAGAGAGAAACACAAGCACACAGATAGCCTAAATCATAGCAAAAAAAAGCATTCCATGATGGAGTGATCGATGGTGGCAGATTCTGCTGATAGGCCTGGTTTCTTTCCCAGCATGTCTCAGGCACCCTGCAGAGTCCCGTCGAAACAATAGTATTACTTCAGCCTCCCGACTGGTTTTCCTTGGAGCTGGAGGATTGTACATACGCTACTCCAAAAAGCTGCTTACTGGGCCCTACAGTGCAGCTTTGTGCCTCTTTGCATACTGAGAATTAGGAGAGGTTACAGCATTAGAAGGGGAGGGGCAGCCGGGCAGGAAGGATGACAGTGTGGAGGGAGAAGTGGGTAAGGTGCAGGATCTGGCCTGTTAAAGGCTTAAGAAAATGATCAAGGGATATTTTCAGATACATCCAGCCTTAGCCACGACAATCTGTTTGATGCATCTTGAACGATGCTGTTGGTTTCGCTTGATCATGAAGTTGAATAATTTATTTGCCCTACCAGACAAAAGTTTGGACACACTGTTTTGTTTCTTCTTATTTTCAAAAGCTTTTGAAGATCTCAAAAAGTTGGTTACCATCTCTGAAGAAGCTCAAATAAACAATACAATTTATTTATTTATTTATTTATTTATCATTTATGATGCTAATTTTTTTTTTAATGTTTTATCATTTTAAATTACTTACACTACCAAAATTTTTAAATAATTATGGGTTTTTAATGTTTTTTTTTTAAAGAAGTCTCTAATGCTCACCAAGGCTGCATTTATTTGATTAAAAAAAATACATTCAAAAAGTAATATTTTGAAATTAAACCAAATAATTCAATTGTACCACATTAAACCAATATATTATATTGGTTCCTAATATTGTTGAAAACAGTTTTTGCTGCTTAATCATTTTGTGGAAACCATGCCACATTTTTCAGGATTCTTTGATAAATACAAAGTTCAAAATAACAGCATTTATTTAAAATAGAATTCTTTTGTAATATTTTTGATCAATTTAATGTGTCCTTGATGAACAAAAGTATTAATTTCTTCTGTTTTTAAACTCTTACTTACCTCAAACTTTGAATGGTAGTGTATCACAGTTTCTACCAAAATATTAAGCAAAAGCTGTTTTAAAATTAATAATAAGTATAAGATGTTTCTTGAGCACCAAATCAGCATATTTAAATGATTTCTGAAGGATCATGGAGTAATGATGCTGAAAATTTTAGCTTTGCCATCACAGGAATAAATTACATTTTAAAGTATAGTCAAATTGAAAACAGTTGTTTTAAATTAGAATAGTACTATTTTTACTGTATTTTTATTTTATTTTTATTTTTTTGACACAAAAACATTATAAAATCTTACTTATTCCAAACATTTGAATCATAATGTACATACATGTATGTTTAATTCTAAATAATAATTTTTATAAATAGCAAATAACGTTTAAAACTATTAAACAATCTCTTAGCCTAAACAAAATTTTAATTGACTGACCCTACTTTTGCCACTTACAAATAAACAAGCACTCTCATGATTTTAAGATGTTTCTTGAACACAGTTTAAATTCTGGACTAATGAATGCCATGACAAAGTCCCAGGACTAATTGGCATAGAAACCCAGTGAGGTACAGCGAGGCCTCTGACCCTGCCAAGGTCATGGTTTCTATGACAAGGTTTTATCAGTGCAATGGGAAAGATACATTCACAAGTGGTTTTGCCCTACTGCACTGAATGGTAATGCAGATGCATAGTGAAATGCTGTTTGCCAATAAGAATGCATGAATATAATTTTGGTACATAGACTAAAATACACAAGGGTTTTTTAATAGAAACACACAAAGTCTACATTTTTTACAACCCAATAGCTTAATCAAGATTAATGGCTTGGATATTTAAAAAAATGTTTCAGAACACAGCCAGTGGTCTTATTGTGTAAATGTTACAAATAATACAGTGATTTGGAATGAATCTGTCATCGTGACTGAATGAGTAAACCTCCTCATTTCAAAACATCAGTGATCTTGCATTGAAATAAAGGATGCTTATAGACAGCAGAGCGACATGTTTGGGCTCCATTAACTATAGATGTGAGTCTTAAATAAACATGGTCCGCTGTAAACGTTGCACCAGAACAGGGCTCAAAGTCAGGTTGATGCCTGTCGTGCGTGGCAGTGAAGTTAATCATGCTGGTGCTTTGTCTCCTTTCAGGATTCCAAACTAGGGGAAAGTTCAGGACAAGCACACGCTATCTTGTTTAAGTGGATACATTTTAGCGGATTGTTTAACAGATACAACATACAAGGCTGGGTTTGCTCTTGCTGTTGTTCTGAACTGTCTATTCATCAAAGAGTCCTCTTTTTTTATTTTTTATTTTTTATTTTTTATTTTTTATTAGAATGCAGCATATTAGAATGATTTCTAAAGGATCGTGTGACACTGAAGACTGGTGTAATGGCTGCTGAAAATTCAGCTTTGCATCACAGCAATAAAATACATTTTACAATGTTGAAATTGATTAACAGTAATTTTAAATTAAAATTATATTTCACAATATGACTGTTTTTACTGTATTTTTGATCAAACAAATGTAGCATCAGTGAGCATAAAAGACTTCTTATAAAACCATTAGAAAAAATTACCACCACCAAACTTCTGAACAGTAGTATGTTCATGTAATATATATAATTTTAAGTTATAGGGCTTTTTCAAGTGTTGTTATAGTCATACAGCCTTCAAGAACTTATAGTTAAATTGAATCTGACTTAAGTCATTTTTATGTTTAATTGAAAATGTACTGACTTCTAAAATGTCAAATAGGATTGCTAATAATATGTGTTTGAGGCACAATTTCAAAGCTTCATTCTGAACATTATTTGAATAAATAAGCAAAAATTCACTGCTCCCCCATATATGCATGTTTTAAATTAAAAGCATCGAATAACAATTGTCTTGTGTCCTTTTTGTTTCTCTATGTGTTTCAACAGGAGTGAGTGTCTCAGCCAATCAGGACGATGAGACAGACATGGAGACATTTCAAATGGAAATTGATAAAGACACAAGAAAGTGCAAATTCAGAACTAACGAAGGGAATTACTGGACGCTTGTCGCTCATGGAGGCATCCAGTCAACAGCCACGGAAGTGTAAGATTTAACTTTACATTTCAAACTTTCTGTTATGAAAAATCATTCTTTTCCACTTATATGAAATATGGCATGAGGGCAAGCAACAGTCCTATTATGTAACAATCAGTAAATGCAACCATAACATCCATAACACAGTGGTAAAATAACAGAAATTGTAAATCCATTTCATTTACTCCTGTTCTCAGTGGGTGTATATGTTTTATTAACACTTATATATACAATCTCCCACTGTGTGCAGCGGTGCCAACACCATGTTTGACATAGTGTGGCTCGGTCGACGGGTGGCACTGCGAGCCAGCAATGGAAAATACGTATGCAGTAAGAAAAATGGCCAGCTTGCTGCAGTCAGTGACTCTGTGGGTGAGTTCATACTTGATACTACCCACAAATCAAATCAAAACATCTAAATCAAATCCAATTTTATTTGAAAAAAGTATAATGATACAATATGTCACCCTGTTTTTTCCTCCAGGTGAGAACGAGCAGTTGATTCTGAAGCTGATCAATAGGCCCATTCTGATCCTGAGGGGAGAGAATGGTTATGTTTGCCACCACAAGAACTCTAATACACTGGACGCCAATCGTTCAGTCTATGATATATTTACACTGCAGTTCAATGACGGTGCATACCACATTAAAGGTGAGTTTTAATCCAGCCACATTGTCAATCATTTTAATCTGTATGTACTGTAATAACTCCTAAAACAGATTCCTGGAAAGCAATTAACAGCTTTTAATTCCTGGAAATGTATTTAAGGTCAAAAATAGCTTCTGGCAATGAGTTCTGTTAAGTTGTAAGCAGTTGTCAGAAATGTCAAAAATAAAATAAATATATTTAGCCTTTTTTTGATTATTCTTACATATTTTACAACATTATTATGTATACCAAATGTTAGATGATAAAAAGAGAGCTTTTTTAGGTATTGTAACAGTTATACAACCTTCACGAACTTCTAGAATTTGACTTGATTAAATGTAATTTTATAATGATAAAACTAGAATTATGAAATACAACAAATTTTAGATGATGAAAAAATAGGAATATAGATATTAAAATAGGATTTGTCAGGCAATGTCACAGTTATACAACGATTGTGAGCTTGTAGTTAAATTGAACCTGACTTGATTAAGTCATTATTAAATGTAATCAGTGTCAGAAATGTCAAAATATTTTTTATTAATTAACCAGGTGGAACTGATTTACCTACATACAGTATTTTCTTATAACCATAAAAGTAGAATACACAATTATGAAATATACCAAATGTTACGAAATAGTGAAATTCAAAATTCAGCATTTTAAATATGCAACAAACATTTAAATATAATTTTTAGCACTTTGGCATTTTTGTCAGAAATTAACCAGGACTCAAGTCATGTATGTTAAGAAGCTGACCAGCATTGTTTTCCTACAGGTGCTGGTGGAAAATTTTGGTATGTGTCCAACAGTGGCTTGGTGTGCACTGATGGAGACACACCTGAAGATTTCTGCTTTGAGTTCTTAGAGCATGGTCGGGTAGCTATAAGGGGCAAAAACGGCAAATATCTGCGTGGAGACCAAGGAGGCAATCTGAAAGGAGATGGAGAGATTGCAGACAACTCTTCCCTCTGGGAATACTGACACCATGTGGACATTTAAGGAACTGTCACTCACCTGTGTTAAACTCTTGGATTTACAAATATGAGAAAAATAAATTGGTACAATTAAGGTTTCATATTTCAACATCTGTTTTCCCATCAGTCAGCATTTGATGTAGAGTCAGTATTCAGAATTGCGTATGTATTATTAACCATTTCTGGTGTATAGTCAAAATGAGGCTGTATAAAAATAATTCAAACATAAGAAGAACCTTTATCATATAAACTCACTTTTGCACACTGTTAGGAAAAATGTGTGAGGTTATGATCTTACATAAAACTTGCAAAGCATGCTATTACTGTGGCAGATCACTTCTAACATCTCTGTTCGTTTTCAAATTGACACATTATAATTCATTACTGCTGGGTTTTTTTTTTTTTACTTTAATGACCCATTATTGTCTTGTCTTTCATGCTATTATTTATTATCATGTCAATGTTTGTCAGTTCCAGTGAAGCTTGTTTTATTCTCTGGGGTTACAGACTGCTGTGTTTGTAATATATGGACATACATGGCATTTAAATATATTTAGGCCTGGCAAATGAACTCTGCTTGTTGTTTCTTTACGTTACTAGTAACTGACAGGGAAGCCAAGCAACCAAGAAATGAAAGGTACCACCAGGATTCAATTTATTTTATTCCCTACTGTGATTTATTTGCTTTCTCTTTCTTAAGACCATCTGGAAAGGTTTTAGAATTATTACAAAAAAAATCCTGTCTCTTAATTCTGGAGGAATTAATCTCATTTACTGTAACCTGGGGTTAGATAAAACAAATGGATTGTTCTGCTCTGAATTTAATTGGCTGTTGCTGTGTGCTTTACACAGCTCGCATTACTACCGACCGAGATGACCCAGCATTGTTTGTGAAGACTTGCATTGCTTCAAAAATAAACTGCTGGTAGCTGCAGTCAATATGATAAAAAATTCGAAACCCAATAATAATTATATACTTGTACGCTATTGCTAAACAGTTTCAGAACAGACGCCTGTTGAAACTGTCCTTGGTAACCAGTTTCCATTGAAATACTGTAACTGACATGTCCTTCATATAGGATTCCCACTTACAAAGTTTGCAACAGTGCACTCTATGTGTCTATATACAACGAATAAAACAGTTTTTGTAAAGATACAACCTAATCCTTCAAAAATTCCATTAAGTATTGTGAACAGTTATCAAAAAACATGAAAAGGTCTCATGTGCCTTACAAACTTGTAACACTTATGAGCTAGACACAAAAACATATTGGCCAGTTCACCAAAGAGCTTTAATAAACCACAGTACAGTCTCTGCAGAAAAGAGATAGAGAAAAAATGACGTGTTCCATAAAATGAAAGTTACTTTATTATTAATCTTATTATATTATTAATAAGATCATAAAGTTAATAATGCTAATGTATACACGTATTTACGTAGGATATTCTCGATCTGCGCATGCGTGGAAGTTACATCCTGTAGCCAATCATAACTCGCGCTCTAAATTTTAAACTTTAACCGGAAGAAAAGACAACAACAAGCAAGCCACGCGAGTATCTCGGTCTTCTTTCTTATTATTTTAATATTACTCTCCATATTCAAGAAAATGGATCGTAGTAGTGACGACCAGACTAAAATGTACTTTTATGAGAACAGACTTCAAACATTCGTTGGTTGGCCGTTTGAAGAGGGCTGCATTTGCACTCCAGAAAACGTGAGTAATCCCTTCGATCCGTCAACACAGAAAAGTTGTTTTGTAGTTGCTGAAATTGAGTTTTTTTTCCTCTTTATACTGCTTTTTTTTGGTTCTGTAGATGGCCAAAGCTGGATTTATTCACACCCCGTCGGACAATAGTCCAGATATAGCGCAGTGTTTCTTCTGTCTGAAAGAGCTGGAAGGATGGGAACCTGAGGATGACCCTGAGTGAGTCCATGTCTGTTCAACTTTCCACTGTTGCATTATAGAGCTGAGAGAGGCTTTGTCTCTGTAATGCAATAAGACGCGGATTGCAAGTCAGGGTTATTTGATTTATGAAATGTCATAAGTCCTCTGGTTATTGTGCATTTTGTTCTGATGTGCTGTGGTGTTCTTGTATTATCAGGAATGAGCATAAAACACATTCTCCTACCTGTGATTTTATCTTGCTGAAGAAGACTGTGGACAGTCTGACTGTGGAGGAGTTTCTGAAACTTCAGAAAGAGAGACAGAAGTTTATCATTGTAAGTATGAGCTTACTGACACAAAATGTCAAGCCACATTTATTTATATAGAACTTTATACAATACAAACTATTTCAATGCAGCTTCACATTCATAAACATTAAAAGTCCGTCTTGTAGAATTCATCAATTATAAAACAAATTCGATTTCGGCTGTAAAGCAGTTCCACAGAAGATAATTGTCATTCTTCAGCTCAGATTAGTTTAGTGTTTGAGTTCAGGTCAATGTGTGTCGATGCAGAGTTTTATAGAAAATTAAAACCATAAAATGACTTTTGTTGCTTGAAATAATCATAATAAACTTCATATAATAGTACCTCAATGATACTAAAATAGCCCGTGTCAATTTTGCAAAGTTCATCAATCGAAACAAGTTAAATTCAGCTATAAGCAGCTCTGCAGAAGGCAATAGGGTCATTTATTTAGCTCAAAGTTCAATGTTCATTCAATTCAGTGTTGCAAAGTTAGTGTAATTATCCATCTTAATTTAGTTCAAATTTTGTTCTCATCTGGTAGTATCAATGCAGTTGAATCAATAATATTACTGAATATTAATTGTCTTAAACCCCTACTCAGCAAGCCAAAAGTGACAGTGGCAAGGAATCAAAAGTCCATCAGGTGACTGTATTGGATGAGATTTAAAAATATATATACTTTGGCAAAAATCATAATCACGATTATTTTGATTAATATCGTAATCACAATTATTTAACACTATTATGAGAGGGCTACTTGACCAAAACAAGATGTATTTTCTGTAAATAAGGTTGCAATGACGTCTGCATATTAGATACCAGCAAAATTTCACAATTCTCAATACCACAGCAGAGTACTAGGCTAACTCATACATGTTAAAATAATAAAATAAATAATAATAATGTAAAAGTATTTAGCTTAACAGCCTACTTTAAAAGGTGACTTTACATGTCCGTGTTCTGTTCCGTCTCTGAGTGTGTGCACAGAAAGCCTCCTGAGGAACAGCACAAGTTCTCTTTCGCACTTTTAAAAACACAAATAAATGTAATAAACTTTTGCATTTTGCGAAAGTCACTTTACATGATTTTACTGATCTGCACATGAAGTTTGGGCTTTTATGGAGGAATGAAAGCACACCGCTGGAAAGGGGGAGGAATAGGGCACAATAATAGTTTTATCTCGATTATTGTATTTTCATAATCGTTGGAGGTTGAAATCGAAACTGTATTTCGATTAATTGCACAGCTCTAATACTAAATACTTATATATATAAAGTATAAGTTATACTTGTATTACTTGCATATAAAAAATTATATATATATTAAATACTTCCCTGAAATCTGTATAACATTGTAATGCATTATGATGTGAATAAAACGATTAGATATGATCAAGAGTTAAAGTGAAGTCTCAAACCCCTTTTGTTAGCATTTTGTATATTCTATGCTTTAGTTTTATAAACTTACCACTCTTACGGGACATTTAATTTATTATACTTAAAATATGTTTTATTTCTAGGAATTTCCTTGATCGTTATGTAAACAACTTTTAGACCTGTTGTTTTAAATACCTCTCAACATTTTTCTTAATTTTCCCTAATAGATGAATGAGTAATGTGGATAGTTGTATTTGATTTATATTTCTTTGTGACAAACTACATCTTATTTGGAGTCCCAAGTCAATTTTTTGCAACAGAAGTGCATCTTTCAAGTTTCCATAGCTGAATATCAGTATATTTTTCTTGATTTTGTAATCTTTCAGAAAAAATCGTGTAGCCAGGCGATTGATAAATTTGAAGAGGCAGTGAAGATCAAGAGAGCCCAGATCATCCAGACTGCGATGGGGGAGGAGTGAAGAGTTTCATGTAGCTGTGGTCTGATTTTTAGTTTTCTTTTCTTTCCTTTATATGTCATGGAACGCTGTATGTTCTTTTTTTAAATGTTACCTGGGATGAAATTTGTATGTCACGCCACCTGTTGAAATTGATACACATTCTTCCTTCTTATATAGTATTTGTTTTAAAATGAGCTTAATAGAAAAAACTCTCCCATGGCCTCTGTAAAATGTTTTAGGGACATTTTTCAGCCTTATTTCTTGTTCTTTAAGTCTTTTTGTTTGTTTGTCTGTTCAGTATAAAAAATGAAATAAAAAAATGACTTGTATCTGTAACATGAGTTTTCTCTCTTGGGAATGGGAAAACCTGGAAATATCAGAAAATGTTCAGGTCAGGAGAAGTCAGTAGTAGCCTAGTTACTGAGATAATGGCAGCTCAGTTCTAAAATATTACACTGTCTAAATTGCTCTTATAGTGAGACTTATTTCTTTTAACACTTGGGAATTCAGTGGTTTTGTTTTTTTTGATTGTGAAAAGGATGTTTGAATAATGTCATGGAGGGTGTTGGTTATGCACTGTACGTCATGTTTCCTCTGTACCAGTCACGCGTAATCTTGCGCTCCGTGTTAGTTGGACACGGACTGCGCACACCGGTGAGGAATAAATGTCCAAGCAACCCACCTTTTCTTTTAACACCACAACTTTTCTAGTAATAACATAACACCCTGCATGTCATCTTATGCTATTGGCATCTTGGATGGACAATCAACATCACTTATTCCAGCTGTTGGGCAGCGCGCGTGATTTATTCCATGAGCTCCAGGGACCCTTCAGTTAGGAATCTGATCGCGTCGCACAGCCAAATGGTATGGTTTTCAGCATAGTTTTTGGATGGTCCTGAATCGGAATCGAAAATATATTCTGACCGATATGAAAATTACATACGGTTTCGTGGTCGTCGGCGGGGGTTTAACGGGTGTTCTCAGTTTCAGCTCTTTAGCGCTCGCCATTGGGACTGAATACTGGTACATCATCGAGGACAAACGCGCAAACCACACCGACCCGGCGCGCACTAACTCTGGACTTTGGGGAGTAACAGATGGTATGTCGACCTTCATTTTCATTCTCATGTCTTTACCGTGTGGAGCTGTTGGCTTTGATCATAGTCCGATTATTATTATTATTTTTAATAGGTTCCTTTGGAATATCTTGGGCTTTAAATTGTGCGTGTAGTTCATTTGACCAATTGATTTCCAGGACTTTACCTGGAATAGTTGGATAAAAATAAATAATTGAATAGAGACTGCACCCACAATACAACATCTAGCCCAATAATTAGTTTAAAACTGAGCATTTAAAAAAAAAATTTAATTAATTAATGTCCATGTCTTAATTTCTGTAACTTTCTTGGCGCATTTAAATTGTCTTCTGGCGCC
>NW_015539821.1:2173096-2178932 GCF_001515605.1 Sinocyclocheilus anshuiensis | reverse complement strand
CCCCCCCCCCCAGTTTCAGTAACAAAACACTAGCTATTCAGTTATATTTGTAATGTGTAATTTTTGTCGATGTAAGATATAGTAAGCTACTGAGCGATAGAGCAGCTGTTGCTATGGTTACTTCCTCAAGAAAAATCTAATTCTGCGCAGAAATTTAGCGCCATGTAGAATTTATTGTCTAACTGTTGTGAGCACTGAGACGTTGTTTGAAAACGCTGTTAAACAGGCTATATTAAGATACAAAATTAATATTTAGGGTTTGAGCCTTACAAATAGGGCAGCCATAATTTGCACCCTGTTGATTTGCTTTGTGTTTTTCTGACTGTAGATGTCCAAAGTCATACAGAGGACACTGGATATTCAGAATCAGAAAGGCAGATGGAAAGTAAGTGTTGTAAACCCTTTTCATAAACACAACAACCTTAGCTCCCTCTAAAAACTGCTTATTGTACACTCTCAGAAAAAAAGGTACAAAAGCTGTCACTGGGGCGGTACCTTTTCAAAAGCTACACTTTTGTACCTTTAAGGTACCAATATGGACTCTTTAGGTACAAATGTGTGCCTTTTGAAAAGGTACCGCCTCAGTGACAACTTTTGTACCTTTTTTTCTGAGAGTGTACTGCAATGTTCTATCATGAAATATCTGGCTATAAATGTATCACTGTGCCATAATTTTGTACGTTAGCATGCTTAAGATGTTAGTTGGTATTTTATAAGCCATTTCTGAGTGACTTAACAGCTGTAATTTACTTCATTCAGTCATGCATAGCGTGATTGCCATTTTACTGCCCTTGAGTCTGGTGATGCTGGTGTTTGGAGGTATCTGTGGTCTCGTCAGTTCCCTCGCAAGAAGCCAGACACTCCTGATCGGATCCGCTTCATATTTCCTCCTGTGCAGTAAGTCTGACCCACTGAATGCTGTGGTTAAATCAGTAAGCCTCTACTTTTATACAAAATTAAAGTTACTCAGTTTATATGCTGCTTGCAAACATAATCTCAGGCAAATTAAACTTGTGTCTGCAGACTGATGGGGTACAACATAGATACACAAAGTTCAAGTTCAAACAGTTGGCTCTGCAGTTCTCTGAATAACATTCAAAAACCGGAAGGCTGAAGGCATTACTCACCTAGAATTATTGTAATGCCAGAGTCTTATGGGACTGAAGTTATTGCGGTTCATCGTTTTCCTCTCATGAAATTGATAGGATAATAGAGAACACCCCCCCCCCCAGCTATTTCTATGATTGAAATGGGCAATCTTAAGGTGAAAGGGAAAGGTGATACCAAAATATATCTGGGTAGATATACAGTATGTAAGGAATAATACAGCCCTCGGTAATTCTGATCATGCATCAGTCTCTCATTCAAATGTGATATTATTGCTTTTGTTCTTCATTGAATGCATGCATGAGCAAAATAAAATAGACTAATAATCCATGCTGAGTACAACCAGAGCTCATTTCCTGAGACCCCTGCAAGAAATCCCAAAGTAACTTAAGTATCACAGGCAAGACAATTTTGCTTTGATCTTCAAACATACACACATAGGCATTGTTGAGACATAGCTGGCTTGTTGGCTTTACCCTGACACCAAACAGCATTTCAAAGCCTGTATCTGAGAGTGTCCTCTCACTATGTAGCCTGAAGACATATGACTTGAATAAAGGTTTCCTTAAAGGAGCCAGCCAATGAACCCCAGCATTTATCACCATGGTAATAAGGAACGCATGGCAAGTGTTTAACACAGTGAAGCTTGGAATATAAATGAGAGGGTAAAATTTTGGCATCAGTCTTGTTACTTACTTACATCGTCTTTAGTTGTTGGATTGTTTACAAGAATGTATAGTAAAATAAAGAGGCAATTTTTATTTATTTTTATTTACTTTTTTATTCAAAGTATTTTGACATAAGAGAAATTCACATGGACCGCTTTTTGTTAATAGTCTTCCTCTCATAAAATGACACTTTTAAAGTAACAGTTCATCCAAAAATGAAAATCTGCTGAATATTAACTTACACGCAGACCATCCAAGATGTAGATGAGTTGGTTTCTTCATCAGACAGATTTGGGGAAATGTAGCACTTGCTAAATCACTTGCTTACCAGTGGATCCTCTGCAGTCAATGAACGTCAGAATGAGAGTCCAAACAGCTGATTAAAAACATCACAATAATCCACAAACTTCCTCACAGCTCTAGTTCAACCATTAATGTCTTGTGAAGTAAAAAAAGCTGTGTGTTTGTAATAAATCCATCATTAAGATGTATTTATAAGAAACATGCAGTGTTTCACTTCAGAGGATGTTAAATGTTTGAACTCCCATTCTGACGCTATGCCATTAATTGCAGAGGATCCATTGGTGAGCAAGTGATGTAATGCTAAATTCTTCCAAATCTGTTTCAATGAAGAAAGAAACTCATCTACATCTTGGATGGCCTGAGGGTGAGTAAATTTTCATTTTCATTTTTGGGTGAACTATTCCTTTAAGAAAATCAGTGCATCCATCCATCAGGCTGTGATTTGTGACATACACACAGTGCTGTATAAAAATAATCAGTAGTTCCTGGGTAGTACAGACTGTTTGTTCTAAATGAACCGGCAAATGTAAGATCAGAAACAAGTCAGTTTGTTCCTGTCTAGACTCTCGGCCATACTAATTAGAAACCGTATTACACTCTCTGTTTATTGGCTCTTAATTTTATGTGCATATTATGGCTGATGTTGGAAATCCATTCTCATTTTGTCAGTGTTTAATTAGATGTGATTTCTGCTGCTGTTTATCCACATCAGCACATTCTGTTTTAATGAAGATTTGGTAATAATGGCTCACGTCTTGGAATAATCAGACGCACCAGGGTGCCACAGGAAGCTAGTTTGACTTCCTCCCTGTTTACATCGCCGATGCTAATGCTTCTCTTAATTCTGAGAGCTGATGCCATAGACTAGTCATGTGTGTTGTTAATGGCTCTCTGCGCTTACAGTAAGAGCAGTGTTTAGGGAGACAAGCTCTGCGCATCTGGAAGGAGAATGTATTTGTATTCAGTTCTGGTTCAGTTGATTACAGAAAAAGGCAAATAGTTTTTGACATCTTAAAATATGGGTTTATTAAAATAAATCCCATAGATAATGCAAACATCAAGTTAGGAGCTTTAGCAGTTAAATATCAGCTTGATTAAGTGGGAATAAGATCACTAGATCCAGGCAATTTTGCACAGTTGCAAAAAAATGTTACAGCCATTTACAACTGAAGCAAAAGCTTACTGTTTAAGACCTGAATCAGTAAAGCAAAGCAACCTGCTTGTTCACAAAGTATTTGGAGAGTTATGTCATACTTAATAGAATAGTTCACCTAAAAATGAAAATTTGCTGAAAATGTACTCACCGTCAAGCCATCCTAGATGTAAACGAGTTTGCTGCTTCATCAGAACAGATTTGGAGAAAATTAGCATTACATCTTGCTCACCAACGGATCATCTGCAGTGAATGGGTGCTGTCAGAATTAATGTTTGGTGAAGCGAAAAGCTGCATGTTTGTAATAAACAAATCAGCACATCAGGGTCTTTATGCAAAGGAAAATGCTGTCTGCATTTAGGCTTTAGTATTCATGACTGAATGTAGATATGATTGTGGCATTGAAGACATTAAAACCACCAAATGTTCTGTCAAGTACTTGTCATTGATTAAAAGAAATTGCCAAGCAGAATAAAAGCGACTAGATTTTAAGGTCAAGTTAGATCTGCTGAATTAAGACTACTTGCAATTTTTAGCCCACATCTAAATATGTCACTTTTTTAAATCCATCTATCTACAGTACACCACAGAGTGAAGAATGTCTTGTAACCGCCGACAGAACAACAAGGTGTAGTCTAAATGATGCTTAATTGGTTTTATTTGTGTGTGTGCATTCATGCGTGCTTGTGCATGTGTTTTTCAGGTCTTCTCACTCTCTCTGGGGTGAGTCTGTACATCAGGTACTCTCAGAAGGCTCTGGAAGAAACTGAAAGGCGGATGGGCCGTGAGCAAATGGCTCAAGTGCACACATCATTCGGCTGGTCTATGGGCATGGCCTGGGTCTCCTTTCTTCTGGAAGTGATCACTGGTCTTCTCCTACTGCTGGCTGTCAGGCTGGTGCCTTTAACCCAGTATGAAGAGTCTGTTCCTCCCATATAGAGACTCGCCACTTCCTTGAACCATAAATTTCCATTTCAGGGAAGATAGTCAGTATTTGTTAAGGTAAGGTCTCCTCTCTGTCTTGCATTGTTAGCAAAAATGCAGATGAACATTACTGGTCCAAAGTTTGGACACATCTATTCATTTCTATTATGATTGTTTTCCACATTTTAGAATAATAAAGTCATCAAAACCATAAAATAACACAAGGAAGTAAATTGAAATGGAAAAAAATAATGTTGTAAAGATATTCATACAAAAGCACGTTTTGTATTCAAAAATAATTTCACACACTTAAGATCATGAAAAACAGCTGGACAACCAAATTGCCCTTTGCAATATAGTATAAATATCAGAACTCTGTTATGTAAATTTCAGTCAGTTTTTTTCTATTAGGGTTTCATTTTATAGCATATAGACTAATTCAGAGGCCAACTGTCTGGCTCATCTTATGTTGATAATTGCTACTGTAATTTCTAGTACATTTCATTTGTTTGCGCTTCTGTAATGTTATTTTCTTTTATGCTGGGCTCCTGCTTGCCAGTATTCGTGTTTCTGTTTTTCTCTTGCTGTTATTATCCTTGATTTTACATTATAAACAGAGCACATAACAGGAAGCGTAACTGTATATTTTTTACAGCCGTCCATTGTTCATGAAATATGTGTAGTTTATGAAAAGGCCTTTCTGAAAGAAATTCATTTGAATTCTGCAATTTGATTTGCTTTACAGTGGGTATAGAAAAGAATCGCCCCCCGCCCACCCCCTTTTTTTTTTAAATAATCATATTTTGTTGCTTTGTAGCCTGAAATGAAGACAGACACAGTTTTTGTTTCATCCAGCTGTATTTACTGTGTACTGTGTACGGTATAACATATGAGTGAAAGATATAACACCAATATGTCAGGAAAAGACAAAAACAGAATGACTGAGTTGGAAAAAGGATCATCCCCTTGTGTCAGTATTTTGTTGATCCACCTTTTGCTTTAATTACAGCATATTTGCCCACTCTTCTTTGCAGAACTGCTCAAGTTCAGTTAAATTTGATGGTGAGCGTTTGTGGACTGCAGTCTTCAAGTCATTCCACAGTTTTTCAATGGGGTTTTAATTCTGGGCTCTGATTAGACATTCAGCTTTTTCTCATTCAACCACTGTGTGGTCAGTTTTGCTGTGTGCTTTAGGTCATGGTCATATTGGAAGTTAAACCTTCTTCCCATTGACAACTTTCTGGCAGAGGGCAGCAAGAATTTTCCTCAAGAATTTGTCTGTATTTTGCCCCATCCATTTTTCCTTCTATCCTGACAAGTGCTCCAGTCCCTGCTGCAGAGAAACACCCCCATAACAGGATATGACCACCTCCTTGCTTTACTGAAGGAATGCTGTTATTTTGAAGGTGAGCTGTATTGGATTTCTGCCAGACATATCGTTTGGTGTTGAGGACAAATAATTCAATTTTAGTCTCATCTGCCTCAGAATCTTCAAGGTGCATTTTGGCAAAGCTCAGTCATAACTGCATGTGGCCTTTCTTGAGCAGTGGCTTTTTTCTTGCAACCCTCCCATAATGCCACATTTGTGGAGAATTTGTGATATTGTTGTCACATGCACACAATGACCACTCTTTGTCATAAATTCCTACAACTGCTTCAGAGTTGCTGTAGGCCTCTTGGT
>NW_015539821.1:2164732-2172979 GCF_001515605.1 Sinocyclocheilus anshuiensis | reverse complement strand
TAGGTTATCCGCTTGCTTATCCTCAAACATACCCGGGTATGTCACATAACCTGCTTTTTGGAATACCCCCCAGGAAAGCTCTTTTCATGCTGAGCTAATCAAAATGACCACCGCTGATCACAGTTGAAAGTCAAATGGCCTTGAGTGCCATTGAGAAGGTGATCAGCTACACCTGATTGAGTTTACAAGTCATTTCTGGGGAGAGGATGATCCTTTTTCCAACTCAGTGACTCTTGTGGTTTTTTTTTTTTCTGACATGTTGGTGTTATATCTTTGTTGTACCAAATACCTTCCACTTCTTAATAATAGACTTCACTGTGCTTCTAGGCATTGATAAAGCCTTTAAAAAAAATTTGTATCCATCTCCTGACTTGTGCCTGTCCACAACTTTATCCCAGAGATCTTTTGACAGTGCCTTGCCACCCATAGCTGATTGTTTGCTTTAGTTGCACTACCAAAGACTGAAATTCTCCTGGGGTGTATTCCAGAAAGCACGGTTAACTTACCGTCAGCTAAACCCTGAACCTTCGGTTGATTAACCCCAAACCTTGCTTACTCAAGGTATGTGGTTCCAAAAATGCGTCCGGGAGTAAGTTCATTCAACTCAGAGTGTGTTCCTGGTTAAGACTCATCACATTCTTAACAGAGCAACGAATGGACGAGTCACTATGGAAACAGACGCTAAGAAAAAGCGTGCCATGCTGTTTCTTTCTTCTTCTTTTGTTCAATGGTTGTTTACATGCTTAGTGCATATCGCCACCTAACTGATGGTTTTGCAATCATTTTGATTTTGATTTTTTTCCCTTTTAATATTTAATCCTTGAGAATATGCATTATATTGTTTGTTTAATACTAATTATATATTAAGTCATATCAGATATGTATTTTGATTTAGAATTTAGACATTATAGAAAATGCCCTTGAGAATATGAATTATATTGTTTGTTTGATGCTAATTATATATTAAGTCATATCAGATATGTATTTTGATTTAGAATTTAGACATTATAGAAAATGCCGATCCATGTGAGATAATATAAAATGTAATAAATATATATATAATAAATGAAACATTACCTTGTCATAGTGTTTTATAATTTATACAGATAACTGTTATATATGCCAATAAAATAAATATAATAACCATATCAGAATATATGAATAATAGAATAGAATAGAATATTAGAATAATATATTACCTTATCTGATCACAGTTGAAAGTCAAATGGCCTTGAGTGCCATTGAGAAGGTGATCAGCTACACCTGATTGAGTTTACAAGTCATTTCTGGGGAGAGGATGATCCTTTTTCCAACTCAGTGACTCTTGTGGTTTTTTTTTTTTCTGACATGTTGGTGTTATATCTTTCACTCGGATGTTATAAGTTGCACTGATAAATACAGCTGGATAAAACAAAAACTGTGTCCGTCTTCATTTCAGGCTGCAAAGCAACAAAATGTGATTATTTTAAAGGGGGGTGATTCTTTTCTATACCCACTGTATATTTGATACCACCTTTGATGTTTTATACTCAGGCTTCAGAAACTTCACTTTTCATGATTGTGTGCTTTCAATTTTTTTTTTTACTTTGATCTTTTCAAGTCAGGTTGTCCATTTAGAAAATATGTGCTGAGATGGATCATACCTAATCATAGTTATTTGTCGTCACATTTCTATCCATTTTACCTGAACAAGCCTAATTTAATTTGGAATGCCAATATAGAGACATCTCACAATCCCTGAGAAGCTGAATGTTTTTGAATGCTGTTGTTCTTAAAATTCTGTTCTCGTAAACAGTGTTTTGCTTTTAATACAATCTTCTCATTTAAATTTATGTTTGAGTGTGATTTAATGTGATTTGTAGTTGTTGTTTGTCATGTCTAGCTGTTACTGCTTTCAGGGATTGACTATTCTCATTGTTGACTTTATTCTAATTTTTATCATTCTCATTTTGGTTTACGGCAACAGTCAGGAACATTATGCCTTTAGATATTCATCAAGATTAAAGCTTAATTGAATTGTCTGTATGTAATGGTTTTTGTATGCAACGTTTTTTTATTTATTTATTTAATTTTATTTTACTTTTCGACACAGCTTTAGCAAATCAACAACAGAAGAAGAAATGTGACTTTCTGTAGTGACTCAAAAGGTGCTTTTGGCACAGTTTATGAATCATAAAGAATGTATTGTCTTAAATGAGCGCTCAGGTGGGTTTAATTTTTTCTGTGCAGGATAACAGTAGCCATAGACGTAAGGGGTCTGCTTTAACACTTTCAGAGGGTGACAAGCTCTGGTGGAGGCAAGAAATCAGAATCATTCAACTTCATTTTCAGGTGTGGAAAGAAAACTGAATGAGATTGCCTTTTTTGATTCAAGCTAAATATTGGTCTTGATGCTTCTTTCCAAAATGAAATTGATTATTGTTAATTTGCCTTATTATTTGTTTAAATTACAGCCATTTCATTTAAATACAGATTTCCAAATTCATTTAAACACAGATTTCCAAATGCTGCATTCCAAACAGATGTTTTTTTGTTGAATTATTCACAAACTATAAATTGTGCTTTGTTGCCATCCCTATTTTTTTTTTTTTTTACATCTTTTAGATAAATACATTGAATCCAGTTCAAGCACTCAAGCCCTAATTTTGAATTTCTGTTGGAGCCTATCTGCTTTTGTGGCCTCTTCCATAAGTATCTGATTAGTCCACTCCATCAACCATACAAGCCCCATCAGAGCGTTAGCAGAACACACAAGGCTGAAATTAATGTTCCTTTGGCCTGGCCTTGTGGCTCACTCCATAATGGCACATGGCAGTATTTTTCCATCATGAGATGTTTTACTCCTATGTGCAGTCTGTCTATGTGACTATTGATTCTAGGGTATTTATGCAACCACATGCAGCACACATTTTCCTTTATTAAATTATTAATACTATTAATTAATCCCAATGATATTATCAGCAGTCAACAGTTTTACTACGTACGTTTTTAATTATTTCTCTCATTTTTCGTACTATAGTTTGATTTTATGTACACATTATACAGGGCTTCACACTCCAAAAATCCTAAAATGGCTTTGTTGGTGGAAAGTACACATTAATGCGAACAGGCCAATCTCACAAAGCCACTGAAATAATGTCTACATTTCATCTCAAAATTAAGGCTACATTTATGATCATACAATAGTTTGCATTGTAATATTATTTTCGGGACAATTTCACACATTTTACTCCCAGTTCTTAATCATAATGCACTTAATGTTTTACTATTTCCATTAATGACAAATCTCTTACTGTACAGTAATTGTTTACTGTTTATTTTTCAAAACAACACTTTAAAATAAATTTAAATTTGCTTACATTCAAGGCAGTACAATTACTTCCATGATGTATAAATACATTTTTAATGTAATATATAGTACACGGTAATGAGAATAAAGAATGAGAATCTGGATTTCATTACAGTGAGGACATGAAAATTAGAAACTAAAAAAAAAATCATTTAAGCAAAAATTATTTATTTTTTTCAAAATGTGAAAATTTAAATTTTTTTAAAATTCTTTTTAATTTTAGAATGACACATAACCTGGATATTTTCCTGACAGGTTTTGTGAGAATCACCCACACTCATATTGATGTTGTGTACAAGATTCTGCAAGTTATGTCATTTTTAATTTTTTTTATTTTGGAAGGCAAAACAAGGTCTTGGCTTGTCAGCAATGACACTGTCTACGGTGTCTTAACTGTAAATTTCGAGGGCTGTTAATTGGACTGTAAAGACAGCAAATAATCAACAGAATAAATTATATGCCTAAAACCAGTTTAAGGATATGTCATTTTAAAAATGATGTAAATTCAGTCAATTTATTTCTCCTGCATGCTATAGCAATAAAGTTAACCGTGTTATCAACCAAGACTAGACAGTGGCCCTGAGCCCCTTCTGATATCCACTGCAGTAAATCTCTGCTTTGCTGTCATGACGATCTGTCTCTACACGACTATGTCTTGTCCTTATGGGGAACTCTTATATAACACTCAATGATAAAACAATAACAACTCAATGAAAAACTAGCCATAATGTATCTTTTTAAAAGGCCTCAAACTGCTTCTGCTGCTTAAAGTATGCGTTTAAACAAAATTCAAATGTCAGTGACAATAGTTTATTGTGAGTAACCATTAAGTGTGTGTGTGTTAGTGTGTGTACAGTATATACACACCAAATGGGCGTACTATACCTCTCACCACTAAATTAAGTGGGTAAGTCTTGGCTGTCCAACTGGAGTGCAAAGTAGTTAATATAATTATGCTTCATTGTACAGTTTTACAGCTTTTAAATTATGGAAGCATATAGGTAGCGAAATTCAATTTAAAATGCAATATGCAAAATGGCAACGCAATATTCAAAATGGCAATGTATTTCTGTATTTAAATTTACATTTTCCATTACCCATACGTGCAAAGTTTGGTGCAAAAGGAAAATGAAAATTAAATGATATAATTTATATTTGCCATTTCCAACAGTAGTCTTAATATGTAAATTGCATGCAAATTTGAACGCTTTAGCCAATCCCTGCCTTGAAGCAATGATTGACGGAGGGTGGCGTGGTCAGCTCGGAATGCATTTTCAAATTGAATTTTGCTACAAATATCCCACGGTGTCATGATGAAAATGCAATCCTAAGTGTTCTAACTGTTAGTCTAAATGCATTTAGGACAAATAGCATTTAAATGATCATTATGCTACCATTTCTGCTTGGACATGTTACACATATCAAATCAATTTGTGTTGTACATTTTCATTTTAATTTTGCAACTTATAAAGTGTTAAAATTTGCATTCAATTTACATATTAAGACTACTGTTGGAAATGGCAAATGTAAATTATATAATTTAATTTTCATTTTACTTTTGCACCAAACTTTGCACGTATGGGTAATGGAAAATGTAAATTTAAATACAGAAATACAATGCCATTTTGAATATTGCATTGCCATTTTGCATATTGCATTTTAACTTGAATTTCGCTACCTATATGCTTCCATATTAAATGGTCCCTGAGTGTAGAGACATCTCTGATTGGTCAAGGGCTCTTCTCATGCTGCCCTGATAGACTTGAGCTTGTGCTGTTGGGCCACAAAATGAGCCTTCTGTATAGCCAGCTGAGTGTCTTCCTCGCTGATGCCCAGATGCCACACAGCCCTGACTGTTCCCCCAACGTGTGGGAACATCAGAACCTGGACCCCCTGGCCCAGAGCCTTCACCTCTTCTTCATCTACGCCTGCCATCCGCTCACAGAACTCCGCCGGGCTCATGTGGGCATCCCGCAGACGGAACCTCAAAATGTTGCTTTCCACAGTGGTCAGATCCACCTGGTACATAGGAGGGTCACACTGCAACAACGCTACAAGAGAAAAGGTGAAAGACATTCCATCAAACTCTTGAAATAGAACTTTTGATATTTAAATTTTAAAATGTGATTTTAAATCACATTTTAAATAGTTATTTTCGATACACTGAACAAGGGCTGAAACTTTCAAGCTTCAAAAAGACCACAACAGCACTATAAAAGTATCACAAGTGTAGTCCATATGACTGGTGCATTATATTCCCAGTCTTCTGGAGTCATAAAATTGCTTGTGTAAAAAAAATCATTTGAGTCCAATGGACAGTTAACTGCTGCATTCATTGAGTCAGTGAATTGAACTCGAGGACTGAATTTGTCAATTTTGTCAACAGAATCATTAAAACGATCTTTTTTGCCCTTTGGAGCTTGAAAGTCCCTATATGAAATTGAAAAGTGCAAAAAATTCACCTTTTGTTTACCCTAGAAGGAAGAATTTTAAATTGGTTTCTAAATGAGGGTGACTAAAATAATGACCTTTCGTTTTGAGTGAACTGTTCCATTTGATGTATTTATTTTAACAGCTTCAGTTCTGACAAACTTGTTTTCTTTTGTTATGCTTTTAGTTTCTGATTTCTTAAAGACCACTGTGGTAAAAATCAGGTTTTTATATAGCTTTTAATACACAAACTAGAGGTCTGCATTCAGACCCAACCGGATTTTTTGCGCCACGGGATTAAATTCCCGAATAAAACGCGGTAGCGGTCGGTAACTCTGGTGTAATTTGAACGGGAGCGGGCGGTCTAACAATATAATATCCCTTTCTCGATGTCCATTTAGAATAGCATATCTGCGCTTTATTCTTACTGACCACCACCAGTAGGGTACAGCTTGCGCTCAGGACTGTTATGCACACGCTGCACGCATGCTTTAACGTCACGCGTTTTATTTGCGTGGTCTGTGCGCAGCATGTGTATAACGATGCTCAGAGCAGGCTGTACCTGTGGTAAATATACGGCCCTCAGACAGCACAGGCAGGTTGTCGATGAGTGACAAAGCAGAATAAGGATGGAGCAAAGTGTGGATGCGCTGTCCTTGAAGGACGGTCAACTCGGTTTTGTTTATATTTTGCTTAGCCTATAATTTTAAATGACAGATGTCGTAGCCTATTTATTTATTTATTTTTCTCTGCGACAATTTTCCTACTGTGTACAGCAAAATGTTAAATGAATTTAGTATTTTGACAAGAGAATAAAAATAGCTAGGCTATTTCTGTACAACCTAAATTTCAGAAATACAATGCCATTTTGAATATTGCATTGCCATTTTGCATATTGCATTTTAACTTGAATTTCGCTACCTATATGCTTCCATATTAAATGGTCCCTGAGTGTAGAGACATCTCTGATTGGTCAAGGGCTCTTCTCATGCTGCCCTGATAGACTTGAGCTTGTGCTGTTGGGCCACAAAATGAGCCTTCTGTATAGCCAGCTGAGTGTCTTCCTCGCTGATGCCCAGATGCCACACAGCCCTGACTGTTCCCCCAACGTGTGGGAACATCAGAACCTGGACCCCCTGGCCCAGAGCCTTCACCTCTTCTCCATCTACGCCTGCCATCCGCTCACAGAACTCCGCCGGGCTCATGTGGGCATCCCGCAGACGGAACCTCAAAATGTTGCTTTCCACAGTGGTCAGATCCACCTGGTACATAGGAGGGTCACACTGCAACAACGCTACAAGAGAAAAGGTGAAAGACATTCCATCAAACTCTTGAAATAGAACTTTTGATATTTAAATTTTAAAATGTGATTTTAAATCACATTTTAAATAGATACACTGAATACACTGAACAAGGGCTGAAACTTTCAAGCTTCAAAAAGACCACAACAGCACTATAAAAGTGTAGTCCATGTAGTCCATATGACTGGTGCATTATATTCCCAGTCTTCTGGAGTCATAAAATTGCTTGTGTAAAAAAAATCATTTGAGTCCAATGGACAGTTAACTGCTGCATTAATTGAGTCAGTGAATTGAACTCGAGGACTGAATTTGTCAATTTTGTCAACAGAATCATTAAAACGTTGCCCTTTGCCCTTTGGAGCTTGAAAGTCCCTATATGAAATTGAAAAGTGCAAAAAATTCACCTTTTGTAGAAGGAAGAAGGAAGAATTTTAAATTGGTTTCTAAATGAGGGTGACTAAAATAATGACCTTTCGTTTTGAGTGAACTGTTCCATTTGATGTATTTATTTTAACAGCTTCAGTTCTGACAAACTTGTTTTCTTTTGTTATGCTTTTAGTTTCTGATTTCTTAAAGACCACTGTGGTAAAAATCAGGTTTTTATATAGCTTTTAATACACAAACTAGAGGTCTGCATTCAGACCCAACCGGATTTTTTGCGCCACGGGATTAAATTCCCGAATAAAACGCGGTAGCGGTCGGTAACTCTGGTGTAATTTGAACGGGAGCGGGCGGTCTAACAATATAATATCCCTTTCTCGATGTCCATTTAGAATAGCATATCTGCGCTTTATTCTTACTGACCACCACCAGTAGGGTACAGCTTGCGCTCAGGACTGTTATGCACACGCTGCACGCATGCTTTAACGTCACGCGTTTTATTTGCGTGGTCTGTGCGCAGCATGTGTATAACGATGCTCAGAGCAGGCTGTACCTGTGGTAAATATACGGCCCTCAGACAGAACAGGCAGGTTGTCGATGAGTGACAAAGCAGAATAAGGATGGAGCAAAGTGTGGATGCGCTGTCCTTGAAGGACGGTCAACTCGGTTTTGTTTATATTTTGCTTAGCCTATAATTTTAAATTAAAGATATCGTATTTATTTATTTTTCTCTGCGACACTTTTCCTACTGTGTTAACAGAAAAATGTCAAACGAATTTAGTATTT
>NW_015539821.1:2163091-2163420 GCF_001515605.1 Sinocyclocheilus anshuiensis | reverse complement strand
CAGAAAAATGTCAAACGAATTTAGTATTTTGACAAGACGAATAAAAATAGCTAATAGGCTATTTTTGTACGACCTACATTTTTATTTTTTTTCTCTCTGCGACACTTTTTTCCTATTGTGTTGTCAATGTTAAACGAATTGTATCCTGACAAGACGAATAAAAATAATACAATTTTTGTACATTTTTATTTTTTCTGACACTTTTTCTCCTACTGTGTTGCATAAAATATTAAACTAATTTTGTGTCTTAAGATAATTCATATAAATTAAAGTCAAAGTCAATAAATTCAAGACTCTTGACAAGACGAATAAAATAACACAATTTTGTG
>NW_015539821.1:2148935-2163081 GCF_001515605.1 Sinocyclocheilus anshuiensis | reverse complement strand
TGACAGTGTATGATTTCTATTAACATTACAGAATAGAACATGATCAATATTATCTTTCAACGTTCAATTTAAATAACTAATTGCACGAACTATGAAGGCTACAATTTCAGTTTGTTTATTGTGAAATAACTCTGTCCTTCTGTCCTCTGATAAGCATTGTTCAGGGCTGCCGTTCCCAAAAGCTTTAATGCTTTCTTATCATACTTTTGGGAAAAGCAGCCCCGTTTGAATGCACTGTCAGAAGTGAGTGAATGCTCTCTTTGATGGATTGGTTCTGTCTTGCAACATTTGCGTGTCCAGATGAGCAGGAAAATAGTTATATCCTACACAATTACTCGCTAACAAAGGTTATTCGTCCAATTCAATGCATATTGTACGCATTATTATTTTGTTGTTGTTGTTGAATTAACAAAATCACTGGTAAATAAAACACACCTTAGTATCAATATTTTTTGTTTGAGTATCGATACTTTCGATACTCACGTAGTATCGATATATCGATACTTTGGATCGATACGCCCATCCCTAGCTGCCGATTGAAGAACGTCAGTGAATGAAATGTCACAGTTTTGCATTGTGCTTTGAAAAAACGGCAGCGAATAGCCTAGATTTATGCTTTTGGAACAGAAATCTTATACAGTACAGTTTGTCGATCTAAAATGGTGATTAACAGCTGTCAATCATGTCGGTACGCAAATGCGCTGTCAGAACTTTTGTCATAATCGAGCAGCTCTTGTCTATCATCATTTATTCCTTAGTTAATGTTTGTTTGATTAGGTTCCTCAGAAGGAAAAATCTGACAGTATCATAATTTTTACTTCTGTCCTTATCTTTTCAGTATGGGCGGTACATCAGAGCAGTGGTTAGACAGGAGCACAATTTTGTGCAGACTACACTTTTATTTGTTAGTCTATCTCTTTCAGTAGCGGAAATTTACATGTGAGATTCTGGAAACGAGATCTAAATTTAGCGGGAACGGTCGGGTCGGGAAGAAAATTATTCTAAGCGGACAGTGGGTGAACAAAGAGTGAATATATAGCGGGAGCGGGTGGGTGCGGAATAGAATCTTGCGGGAGCGGGACTAAAAAAAACAGTCCCGCGCAGACTACAAGCGACACGCAACAGCAAAGCGTCACAATCCTATATTCATTTCAATGGAGAACTGGCGATTTCCGGCGACACGAGCGACAGCGGCAGTTGGCGACCGGATGGGGCGTGTCCAGCGCCGCGACAAAGTTCAGAATCCCAACTTTATGCAAATGAAGAGAAACTTTCGGGAGCGACAGCCAATAGGAAAGAAACACCTTAGTATCGATACTTTCGATACTCGCGTCAGTATCGATATATCGATACTTTGGATCGATATGCCCATCTCTACTGGCGACATGCAGACAAAAGTCACTGCTAGTGTGAACGGGGCTTAAAGGTGCAATGTGTAATATTTACATCGATCTATTGACAGAAATGCAATATAATATACATAACTATGTTTTCAGAGGTGTATAAAGACCTTACTTAATGAACCGTTATGTTTTTATTACCTTAGATTGAGCAATTTATATCTACATACACCACGGGTCCCCTTACATGGAAGTCGCCACCATGTTTCTACACAGTAGCCCTAAACGGACAAACTGCTCTACACAGCGCGTTTCGTCACTTTGTTGTTCTTGCGAATAAAACACTGACACAATGATGAACAAGTACATTAATATTCACAATAACATCGATTTATTAAATAATTAAGTAAATATAATTCCTTAATTTACCTTTGTAAAGAAATCTCATTGCTGGGGGGGGGGGGGGGGGGGGGGGGGGGGGTTCCCGGACAGAGATTAAGCCTAGTCCTAAACTAATAGCCCTTTAAACCAGATTAACAGAAATCTGCTTTCTCTGTCATGATGGAGCAGGTAGTCCGAGCTGTTGTAACTGAGTGGAGGGGAGGACTAATTTGCATAATCATGGTTGCATGTACACTAAACATAGACTGTATGAGGTAAGGATGTAGAGCTACATTGAAGTAATTTTAAAGTAATTTTAAACTCTTTTACAAAGTCTTGATTTTGTTTTGGGGGTGTACTAGAACAGGCTCTCATACTCGGTTGTTCGAAAAACACATTATTTTTCACATATTTTACATTATTACAGCACCTCTCTCCCCAGTCTGGCATGAACGGCTCGAATAGTTCCTGTATCAAATGAAGGCCCGCCTTCTGAAATACGAAATGTGCTGTGATTGGTTAGCTGGGCCAGTGTGTGTTGTGATTGGCAGCACTCGGCGCCTGCTCGGGAAATGTCATGCCCCTTACCATAGCCGCCTGCGAGCTTCAGTGTAAATATTGTGTGAATATCAAATCAATTTGAGCGCGATTTAAACCCGGATGATTGTAACCACTCTAAATTCGTCTGCCTTGGGAAAGCTAGCGTGTCTCTTTAAGGCATTTAGAAATTATTTCATGAGAAAAAAATGTTTAAATGCGTCGTTTTCTTTATCAACGATGAGTTTTAAGGGATAAAAATAGTGACTACATGGGGACTACATTCAGTCATACAGGTTTATGAAAGAGCATAACTACTGTAGATGATTAACAAAACGGTGGTGTTAACTAATTCCAGCTACTGCATATAAGAGTATTTTATAAGCTTAATGTATTCCTTTAATTCTTTTATAATCATAACGGTCTAAGAAAAGGTCTTCATCAAGCACAGGCTAACTAATGCAATAAGCCTACAGTGCTTGTGCAGTGTCGTGCGGAGGGTTGAAGGAAATCTATGGGGTTCTGTCACCTTGAGCAAAGCTTTTGGCGTTCCTGTGGTCCTCCTTCACTCTGCCAATCATGTCTGACAGGGCAATCTTACCAGCTGCTGCCAAGACACCCGATTGGCGCATTCCACCACCAAGTGCCTTGCGGGCACGTACTGCTCTCTGTATGAAATCTTTTGAGCCACCTAGCATGGTGCCCACAGGTGCCCCGAGTCCCTGCCAAAGAGCAAATCAGATCAGATTTCCAGCTCTTCACTTAGAGAAAACAAAACAGTTAGTATGGTACAGTTCAGATATAATTATTGTATAGAACATCTTTTTGTGTTAAAAAAAATGCTTTAATTCGCCTAAAAAGTTCATTACATAATTTTAAAATGTTATTTTATTCCCTGAAATAGTGTTATTTTAGTATCTTTTATATACTATTACAATATTTATTATTATTTTGAAATGGCTTTTATTTTTATTTTCAACTAATTTTAGTTGAAGTTTTAGTAATTGTGTTATGTGCTTTTGCCACTCATTATTTTTTTTATATTTCTATTTAGTTTAATTCCTTTTTTTTTTCAGTTTGAGTACTTTTAGTATTTTCAGTTAGCTGCCAAGGCTACATTTTTTCCCCCCCAAGTTTAATTATTTTAATATTTTAATAAGTTGTTTTCTTGCCAAAACAGTCAATTTAGTTTTTCATGATCATTTTCCACCCTCTTTAAAAACTGGCATTTTTTCAAATAAGTAACATTTGGTTGGTCATGTGATCTTAACATGTTGGCTCCTATAAGGCAACCTACTCCACTGGTGGTGGTTGAGGAGAGACCCCCCATATGATTGTAAAGCGCTTTGGGTGTACAACAATACACAATAAAAGCGCTAAATATATATAAATGCATCATTCATCATTCATTCATTCATGTAAAATAAAACCTGTCCTCTGTGAACACCCCTGATATGTCTTACAGTCCTATTTGCATTTATGAATAAAGTATGATGTACACTACACAGCATAAACGACAACCTACAAATCATTCAACTATAATCACTGAAGTATAAATGCATCAAGTATAATCAAACAGCTGTTATAGTATATGAGCATATGAGCAAGCACACGTTTATAAAGGACACCTGGATTATAGATGGTGGCTTTTTCCTTGAACGTCTGTAGTCAGGACAGGCAGAAGTGATTTGATATTCATATCAGCGGTCTTTGTCTATAAGCCTCAATTACATTTAATGTCTTTCAGCGGAAAAAAGAGGAAAAATCGGTGACTGAGAGTAGCCTATTTCCAGCTAGATTGTAATTAATGTAATTAAAATGCAAATACGCTTCTTGACATCTACTCCAAGGATTTTTCTGAGAGTTGAGAGTAATTAGGCTTTACTTCAGGGTCTCTTCAATCGACTTTGTGTGTATGTGATGATCTGAGTTGTGATGTTGAGTTCATTCTGTGGGGAGTAATGAGGAGGACATTTCAAATCCTAGATGATACAATATGATTACAGGTGTGTTATCAGAGGAAAGTACCATCACACTTTGATATGACTAAAATAAGACTTGATTATCTGGATGTGTGAGACACCTTCAGGGTGCAGGTTATAAAGCATACGAGCACTGACTGTAACATGGTCATTTTCAATGCTTCTCACTTAAACTGATTTCTCCTGCTTTTTGGTGGAAAACTACAGATTCTGTTTCTCACTGCCCGGGGTTGTTTTGTTAAAAATGACTGAAATAACTTTCCTGGAAAATTACTTTCTAGAGCATGAAAACTACTGCTTAGTTTATAATAAGTACATTTTTCCTATTATGAAAATCTCACTACTGTGTTCAAGGTGAACTTGTTGCTGCATTTATTATACAGTTTCAATTTTCAAATTATGTTCTCCTTTCTCTCACATAAAGATTTTATTTGTCTGCTGGCAGCTACAATAAAACAACCTACATTGTGCTGAAAGAAAGACTAGTCATTCCCAAAAATTAATCAAAATAAATATATACACAAATTTTTCTTCAGAAGTTTGGGGTCAGTAAGATTATATGTTTTTGAAAGAAGACTCAAAGGGTAGTAATACTTAATATAACTGTTTTCTATTCTAATATATTTTTAAAAGTAATTTATTCCTGTGATGGCTAAGCTGAATTTTTAGCAGCCATTACTCCAGTCTTCAGTGTTACATGATCTTTCAGAAATCATTCTAACATGCTGATTTGGTGCTTAATATTTTTTTCAGGATTCGTAAGTAGAACGTTCAGACGAACAGCTTTTATTTGAAATTGAATTTTTTTTGTAACTATGTAAACGTTTTTGTAACTTTGTCAGTTTAATGCCTCATTGTTGAATACATTTCTTTAAAAAATACTGACCCCAAACTTTTGAAAACTTTTATTCTATTTTAAATACTTAGTTGTACTAAATTTAACATGATTAAATAACATCTGTCCTATTAATATTTGATTAAATTCATATCAAACATTCTGAATTGTACTGAATGTAATATGTTATTGTAATGCATTACTTTTAAAAGTAACTTTCCCCAACACTGCGCGTGGCACATATAAACACTACTAGTGAAAAGTCTGAACATGCATTCTCACTTTTTAAAATATATTTAATAGTACAGTGATCAGAATTATGAAAAAATTAAGTATGGTAATTATGTATTGACGAAAAATAAAATAAAATAAATCAAAAGTATCTTGTATTTTAGTCTTTAACTGGCTTAACGGATGCGAGCGGAGCGCCCTCTCATGGCCATTACCAAAGGGGAGCAATGTTCTATTTACCACATGTTTTTATGGTTTTAACAGATGGAATCATAATTAAGCACATCTGGAACCTTTAAACTTATCAGAATAAGAGTCTGACCTAACAGAAGCACGCAACTGACTGTGTGTCAATATCTAACCATTAACCGTAGGGTCTTCTCCGAACACATCGTCTCCGACCTCTGCCTCTGCCATGGCTCTGCGCATGGCTGCTCCGGGTTTGGTGACGGTATCGCTGCGGAGGTCCACGGTGCGAACGGCTGATCCCGTCACCACCTGCGGGGACCCATAGTACAGTCGCGCCGGATCCACGTGAAAAACACGACGAGGTTTGTGGAAGCAGTAACAGAGTAAACGAGCTGGAATCGTTAGTGTTTTGGAGCTCATGTCTTCTTCTCCTTTGCACTGTAATGTAACGGTAACAGTGCATCAATTCACAGGACTTTACTGAACTTTGGTTTACTGTATTCGATAATCATTGATGTAAGCGGCCTTAAACTTACAGACGTGAATAATGGAACTCGCAGACATCGATCAGTTTACAGTAATCCTCTCAAAAGTACAAAACTGTTCGAGGTTGTTGAAACCTACTGAATTAAACCAATTCCAGTGTGCAGTTTGAGATGTAATATTGATCCTGGTGCTGTAGCCTGGACAAACCTTAGTGATGGCCAGGGAAAAAACACAGTATGCCTTTATTTAATAAGTTGACTAAAGTTATATTAACTTTGTCCACTTGTAGGCGCTCACGTGTAACATTTGTGGAGGCTTAGCCCTATCAACAGTTATTGAGGACAAAACATTAGTTTGTGATTTTTATGTAGTAGACAGTATATTAAATTTTCTTTGCTTATCATATTATACTTATCATACAGTGACCAGACAGTATTTGGGCACATAATCCACACACAAAATAGCACTGCATTAAAAATAAGGTGCCATTTATTAGCACAAGCACATCTTTAGTCATCAAATTATGTGGAAAATATTTTTCAAGTTAATGTGATGAACTACATCTATGGTTTCTTTACACCTCTGTGTAAACTTGAGGACCTTCAGGAAACTAACATAGTTCTGAGAAAAGCTCTTGCATCATTTGTTTGCAGATGCCATATTGTGATATTTTGTATGTAATGACGTTTAAGTGTGACTTTTGGGATATTTTTTTAATGCTCACCAAGGCTGCATTTTACAGTGAAAATAGTAATATTATGAAATATTATTACATTTTAAAATGTAATTCATTCCTGTGATGGCAACCATTTTCATATAAAAATGAAATTATTCCAAACATTTGGTTGTGTGTGTGTGTCTGTGTGTGTGTCTGTCTGTCTGATATATAAATATATCTATCAACAAGTTTACTGTTTAAATTGAAAGAAGTTTACTGTTTAAAATAACACAATTAAACAAGTTTATTGTTTAACATTAGAAAATCATTTGAACAAAATACATAGCATATTAGAACACAATGCAATTAATACACACAAGACAGGGACAGATCTTAGACATCTTGATGGCATATCATGCTTCTAACTCATGTGTAACTAGAAACAGTTTGACTTTGATAACAGTACATCCGCCTCCAGATGTGCAGTCATTTAGTCACAACATGCATGTTTTCTGAGTGACTGCATGACTTATTGCTCCCTAGTGTTATATGTAGCCACTAAAATATCCACATCCCATTAAGGCTGTTAATTGTAAATCAAAAATAACATAACAACTGGTATGTCAGCATGGCTCCTAATTCCACTTGATACTTGAGTGTCATGCTCGCATGCTCAGTGCCGCAAGTAACACGATCTTATTTACACTCGCTGCACTCAGACCTGAAAGGCCTGTCCACCCCGCTGCAGTGATGTCATATGGTCAGCAGCGGAGGTTTCCTGGCCTTTACTGGCTGTGTTTCCAGCAGCTGAGCTCTGCCAGGCCGACTCTAATAAAACCCTGCGGGAGGTGTCAGGAGAGGTTGTGAAAGTGAGTCGAGCAGCTGTCAGGGTTTCCAGTAAGAGGCAGGAGGGTGGGGGCAGGTGAGGGCTGGGGTGTGCCAGATGGCACCTGATTCTTACATTATATTCAAATGAGTGCATTTGTCATCCATCCCGTGCCAGACTGCTCTGGCTGTGTAGGGCATGACTTGTGGTGCAGCAGAGAGATCTGTGTGTGGCGAGAAAACAACCATTGTGATTTCTTGTGCATTCCGTATGTTTGAATTACTTCTCAGTTTGAGTTAACATAACCTTTGAGGTTAGTAAAGGGATTCTTGACATATGAGGAGATTGTTTGGAGAGTTCAAACTCTGTTATGGTCCATGGGCTGATGTATTGTTGTTTGATGGCGGTAAAAATGGATGTCATATATCACAGAGTGTCCACTTAAAAGTGCTAAATAAACATGCAAAGTGGGATTGTTTTTAGGCACAGCACGTTTAATGTATCAGCGTGTGTCTATATATTTGTCCTTTACTGCAGCTGCTGGATTAGTGCCCGTAAATGAGCTGCATATGATTTTTTTTCTGGTGTGTCTGAAGAAACAGCTCCCTGTTGTGAGAGAAACCGTTGCAGTAAGAGGAGGGTTTACTGGAAGTCAGTTTGAAAGAGTTCCCTTCATTCTTCTGTTTTTTTTTTTTTTTACCATGCTAAGATTCTCCTGCTGATTGCATTGCATATTTCCCCGACCAAAACTATGCACGCACAGACTGTATGTTATTGTAAATGCTGCATATTTACTCTAGTGGAGTGGGCTGGGAAAACGTTCTCTCAGGAAAACTCATGCAAGTGTTTAGATCAGCAATTTGTGTATTTTATACTTTTTATATACAGTACATGTTCTGGGGTTTTCGTGGCCATTTTCAGTTCAGTGCTGATAAGCACTGTGCATGCTGGCATTAGCTTTGTGTAAATATTGAAATGGTTTCCTTTTTGGAGTAGAGGCCAGCTTTTCTGGATCTTTCATAACAATGTCTGTCAGGAGTAAAAATTTTTTTTTTTTTTTTTTTTTTTTTATTAATTGTAATTTTAATACTATTTTCAAATATTGTTAGGTTTTTCTCACTTTTTCTCAATTTTACAAAAGTATTTTTAAATCAATTGTTTTTATGTGATTCCCCCCCCCCAGCTAGTTTTTTGTTTACTTTTCACATTTTACAAAAATGTTTTTATATGAATCGTTTCATTGTAGTTTTTTTTTTAAAGTGTAGTTTAGTTTTTGGTTTACTCTGGATAAGTTCTTTCAGGTTATGAAAATGTGTTCATATGAATCGTTTCATCATAGTTTTGTTTTGATTAGTTTTTTTTTTGTTTGTTTACTTTGCATATTTTGTTTGTTTACAAATGTTTTCAAATGAATTGTTTCCATCTAGGTTTGTTTAGTTTTTTGTTTACTTGGCCTATTTTCTGTATGTTCTGTTTTTCTGTCAGTAGTTTTCATCTTCTTTTTTTAGTTTACAATAATAATCCTCTTCTCACTCATAAGTACACCATTTATTTTTGAAATGCAGCTAATTTTGGCTAGTTTGTAATAGTGTTTGACCATACAGCCTTGACAGCTTGACACATAGCTGTCATCAGATACATCACTTAACCTAAAAAGGACAAAGCCAGATACGGCCTAGGGCTCATCATTTCCCGGTTTGAGACTTAAATGAAGGCACTAGCTAAACATAGAGTGCAGGATTTAGCACAATCATCACAGTACTGTGACATCACAGACCCTGGGATCTGTAGCTCTATTTTGGTGGTGTTTACAGCAACAGTACAGACAAAACACAAGCTGGACATGCTGGTCAAGTGGAACACCAAAACCAGAAGATCTGATTCAGATTCCACTTGGATTCAAAACCATTGTCCCTCCTCTTTTGTTTGGCGTTATTATGTCCTAAAGTGCTTTGTCCACATATACACGTTACACATATTTCTTACTGACCATGAAATTCAATTTTGCATTATTTATTTATTAAAAATATATATGTATGACCTTATGTTGGGATATTTTGGTTGCTCTGTAGAAGTACCTGTACTAAAATAAAAAGGCCAATCGTAATGTTTTATTCTAATATAAAGGACTGTAAAATAAAGAATTCCTACATTTAAAAAAAATAAATAAATAAAAATCTTTGAAATTTGTCCAAAAGTCTGCAGCCAAAAAAAGAAAGAAAGAAAGTGATTATACCAAATGATTAAAGTCTATTTTTAACCTTTATGATATACTGAAAACCATGGTGGTAAAGTGAAAGCCCACTGTTGACATAAAGTTCACCACAAGTAGCTATTCCACAAGATATTGGAATATTAATGAATATTGAATAATGAATATTAATGTATAGAATGTGCCCAGTGTCATGCAAATACAAAACATCATCATGGTATCACACGACACCAAAATAATGCAATCAAACATTTATTTAACAACATATGATTTAACATACAACCCTAATGTACATAACTGATAAAAAATCTTAGAAGAAACATAGTTTATTTAAATGAAAAACCATATAATGTGATCTGTCACAGAGATTTCTGAGAATGTCAATGTCAATTAAAGTTTTTTTTCGTTGTAAATTATTTTTTTCCACTTCCAAAAGCTGTACATTTAACAGTATTTTACTGTAAAATTACTTGCAATGTCCCAACAGATCTACTGCAATTTTGTACCATATATAGTGTAAAGGAAATTACTGTAAACAATTAACAGGTTTTTAATGCAGCATTTTTACAGTCTTTCAGTGGTAACTTTTTTTTTTTAACAGTATATGTATTTATCTTTTTATTTTTTACTTACCACAAGTGATAACATGTAAAGTAGAACACTAAAATGTTTTTAATATATAATCCAAAGGATTTAACGAATGTTATCCTATACTAGTTTAGGATTAACTATTCATGTAAGACTTTATACAGTACATAATGATAGATGATTATGCTTAAGCTTCCCACTTTACCAGCTGTATTCGTATTCGCCCTATATCATGCCACTACCAGTAAAGCAATGCTCCCACATACTGATTTTATAACTTTTCTCCACTTCTGTTTCTTCAGACTGTTGTTTTATTTTTTACGCGTGTGTGTTTAAATACTATTGCTTCCTTCCTCGTAGAGTGTGGAATCCTACAGCCGGTATTCCAGTAAAAGCTGGAAGGATCACATGTCACAGGCTGTTTTGATGAAACTGCAATGAATGTCTCATGAGTACAGGTGACTGTAATTCAGAGTCACCCTATAATCCATTATTGTTAATCTGGCTTTTATTGCCAGAACAATCAGAAGGGAAATGCTGTTCTTTGTAATTTTACTGGAATCGCAATTTGTGTGTGTGTGTGTGTGTGTGTGTGTGTGTGTGCAGGTGGGTTTGTTTGTACAGGCTGAGAGAGAAATAAAGAGAGTGAAAGCGAGCCTGTCATTTGATCTGGTGTGGTACTGTACGTGATAAGGAAGCCCGGCGTTACCGTTGGACATGATTTTTCCATTTCCTCCCAGATCCTTTGGTCTCATCTGCATAATACTGATACAGCGATGTGATGCGACCGTCACAAACGCTCTTGCAGCTGCTGCATCCTGCTTCTGAGTGCAGGAACTCAGGAAAACAAAACTGCAGCGACAGACAATAGAAGCGACATTCAAGAAGAATTGCCTGTCAACCTGCATTTGCTCTCAGCTGAGGCACAGCTGCTGTGAGTGTGTGTGCGTGCACATGTGTATATATGCACTGCCTTATATGTCTGAGAAATATGCCATTCCGCTCTCAGCTGGACCGTTTTTCTGACATTAAATTGGATTAGCTGTGAATGGAGGGAGAGACAGAGAAATATTGACTCCTTCTCGGAAAGGAGAGAGAGGGCAACGCCTTTCCAATAACCATAAACCCTGGGGCTGAAAATAGACTATACAAATGTGTATATCACAAATGAGCTGCTGTTGTTTGCGGACGGTGGGTGGTGTTCTTCCACTTTCTTTTTCAAGGGTGCAATCAGTCTCCCTTAAGTCAACACACTCTTAGTAATGACCTCAATCAAAAGAGAATGCGGTAAATGAGGTGTTACTCTCAAGGCTTGGCACCAGAGCAATGTTTGCAAAATGCACCTACAATAAAGTTCTCTCTTATCTTTGGAATTGCCATGTGGCCTGATGTCTGTTATGATCTGCGGATGGCCTTATGGATTTCCTAATTAGTCAGAAGATGTTGCATAATGATGCATGTGGTCAGAGGTCAGGCCTTTTGTTAACTCCTCCATATTCAAGCATAAGCACAATTAAATAATAAATATACTCAAAAGTTTGAGGTCAGTACTTTTTTTGTGGAATAAATACTTTTATTCAGCAAGAACACATTAAATTGATGAAAAGCGACAGTGAAGACATTTCTAATGTTCCAAAGATTTCCATTTCAAACTTCGAACTTTCTATTCATCAAAGAATCTTGAAAAAAAAAAAAAAATTTTCTGCAAGCAGCACAACCATTTTCAACACTGAAAATAATAATATGAGCTGAATTTTCATAATATGAGCTGAATTTTCACCAGCCATTACTTCAGTCTTCAGTGTCACACGATCCTTCAGAATTCATTCTGCTATGCTGATTTGGTGCTCAAGAAACATTTCTTGAGCACCAAATCAGCATAGCAGAATTAATTCTGAAGGATCATGTGACACTGAAGACTGAAGTAATGGCTGGTGAAAATTCAGCTTTGCCATCACAGGAATAAATTACATTTTAAAATATATATTATAGAAAATATTTATAATATTTCACAATATTACTTTTTTCTTAAATAAATGCAGCCTTTGTGAGCATAAGAGACATGTCTAAAAAAAATACTGTTTTTTATTATATTCATCTATTACATTTTTCAGTGTTTTTCCTATTAAAGCTGAAGTGTGTATTTTCTGTTTCACTAATGTAACCAATGAACAAATAATGACCGTATGTTTTAACTTAAACAAATAATGACAGTGTATTTTGAGAGGTTAACCTAAAAATGATGTATTAATAGTTAACTGTTAATATTAACTTTAAAAAAAGTTATTTTCATCAGAAATATGACCATTTTTGTTTCAGTGTCCTTCTAAGTGTAGGTGTTTATGGGAATTCTTGTGGGAAGTCTTTTAATATATCTTGCTTTAAAAAATCCCATTCTGAATCCTAAATCTAATTGCTGTTTGGGTAGTTTTAAGTATTGAAAGGCTCCACTGTTTTTGAATGTTTGCATTTATAAAAACAAAACACCTACGTTAGTCTAGAAACAATTAAAGGTGTACCACCTCCCCTGTAATCTACCCAGGATCAGCTTTGTGACCTAACGTCCATCACAGACATCCTGAAGCTTGTGGTATCTTTGTTTTCAGTTCCGTAGAGGAAGTCAAATCTCAAGGATTTTGGTAAAGCTTGAAAATGCCTTTGTTTTGCTCACTCTTACGGTTAGGACATTCTGTCGAGAAACTACGATTATGGCCCGCCTACAGTCATGTGACTTCTTGGCTAATGAATGTTTGTTGCACACGAGTACAGTTTTTTGCAACAGACCAGAGACTGTGGTGTAAAGCTCCTTCATATATTTCCAATAGTGACTAATATTTTGAGGTTCAAACGAAACTGCTTACGAATAATCTATGTGGCTGACTTGGCGTTAGTCAACTAATCACCAAGTTTGCTGACTAATTTCAACCTAAAGGGACAATGTGATGGGATTATGCTATTTCCTTAGTTTTCGTAACCCTGTTTTCTCAAGGCTGTGCCACAAAGTTCATTTTACTTCCCCAGAGCTGGTCTGAAACTAGGCCGGCAATACAATGCTTGGCGCCTTTGAAGCTCTCTAGAGTCTGAACAGCGCTGCTAAAACTGGCTTTATGTATGTATGGATTACATAACCATTGACAATTCAGTAAAAATGGCAAAAGTTACTCTGACTTAGCATAATTTTTAGTACCTTATAAAGTTTGCAGACTACAATCTGCAAAGTGAGCCACATAGGTTGTCCAATTCCAATATGTTCTTGTTTTTCTGCAAAATAGCTTCCATAGAAAGTGAATAAACATCCTCTATATGTCCTCTTTGTAAAAATATTCAGCAATTTTTTGGTTTTGGAAATACTATTTCATAATCAGATTCTTTCTTATGAATTGGGAAGGGGATAAAGCACACTTCTCTGAATCCATGTATCTGCCTGTCCAAATTCTTTTCTCAATGCCTTCCACTCTACGAAACCTCAAACTTGCAAAATCCAAACAAATGAAATGAGAAACAGGTGAGTGCAAACATGCAAACTAGGTGGTTGGGTCAGTTGATATAGGAGGCACCCTATTGTATTTTTACATTGCACAACAACTTAGTGGGTCTTTATAATGTGCAAGATGTGTTATTCTAGCTTGTATGGTTTTATTTAGTGAGTTTGGGATTTCTGGATCAAGTTTTATATATACTGTATATAGTCATGTTTTATATATACTGTATATAATCATGCAGATCTCTCTTACATTCTCATTTAGAGTTTCTCTGCCCTGTTTTACTCAGACTTTTAAGTGTACTCTCTCTTATTCTTACCTTTCTCCGCTCATGTGTTCTTTGCCAAGAAATCCATCTTCAAATATCCCTTTCTGACCCTATTCCTCTTGACCCTCCCC
>NW_015539821.1:2140395-2148851 GCF_001515605.1 Sinocyclocheilus anshuiensis | reverse complement strand
TCTCTCTCCCCCTCTCTGGAAAGTCACATGGTTTCCCTGAAGTGGAGCACCATAAAGCGTGGAGCGCAGGGGGCTCACTGCCCTCATTTATTTTCATGCTCTGCATGAGCAGTTCCCTCATTGGTTGAGACAGTGTCATGTGACATTTTGTGCCTGCCTGAGGTAAAATTACCAGGTGCATTTATGCAGCACGTACCAAAACCTTCAGGGTACATTCTGTATCGCACTACAGATTATTTGTCATTAAATGGAGGGTACTGCATTTTCATAGAGATGTGAGTGGCAGGTAACTTGGGCATCTGCAGAATTATTAGTGATTTGTTATTGCTGATAAGGAAGAGAAAGTTATGTAGTGGCGTTAGTATTCAAATAGCATGCAGTTTTGTTGTCCATAACAGCAAGTAGCCTGTATTCTAGGAATCAAAATATATTTTACAAATGCAAATAAATGGAACATTCCAGGAATCTGCAACAATCCTGTCATAGAGTAGAGATTAAAACCAGTTTGTCTGTTGTTCAGCCTGTAAAGACTGTCATTATGCTATTTGTGCCACTGAATGTAGCTTGACTTATTCCTGCTAATTGCTTCTGAGAAAAATAGTTCTAGTTTCTCATGCTATTATGAAATCAAAGAAATTGTGCCGTTAAAATAATTATTTTCTTTGAACACTGGAAACCTAAGAAACATAATTCAAAGGGAGTATAAATGAACTGGAAAAATCGTATGAAGGGAGAGTTTCAAAGGCAGGTTTCTGTGTGCCCTCAGTATATCCTGCTGATAAGTATTGACAGGCCATAGGCTGTGGTTTTGTGATGAGGTATCATTTTACAAACATGGAAGTCGGGTTTTGGCTCAGCCGTTTACGAATCTTCCGGGCCATACACTCCTCAGATGAAACTGCATTGCAACCAGCAAAACAAAATGCTTGAGTGGCTTTTTTTTCCAACACTTACTAATATTTTTATTCCTCCCTTCTTCTCAATCTGTCATGGTCAGTGAGTGGTATTCTGATTTTCTTCCAGGAATCCTTAAATATTCTGTGTTGGGTAATGTTGTTATTCCATCTTTACTTCTGTGTGCGCTATTATTGGCTTTATCACATCATTTGGAAAATACCAGATATATTAAGCATTATATATTACAGACCCTGAAGCTGTGTAGACAGATATTATGAGAAGTCACAGGTGATCGTCTGGCATGTGTACAAGTACAGCTAAATCTTTCAAGCTCTTAAATTCCTGTGTAGCGAACTGTTATTCTCCTAAGGAATTCCTGAAAAGACAGATACAAAATGTCAGTCGAATCCAGTTCTGTAGAATTTAGGCAAACTGTGTCTAATAGGTGATGGATCTGTGAAGAATCTGTGACCAAAACAAATGTTAAAAACAAGTCATAAAACTTTTGGAATCAAATGAGGCGGCTGCTGCTGGGAAGTTGGTTGCTGCAGGCCACATTTGAACTAGTTTACTTAAAACTGTGAGTGTCTGTTGAGTGACAACATTCAGATAACCAGTTCAAGTTAAACGATTCACTAACAGGTTTTACTGTTTCTAAAGCCAAGATCCTTAATGGTGATGCATGTTGTAATGGTATAGCCCAGCCCAGCATTAGACTGAGAGTTCATATAAATATATAGTTCTGTCATGTTAAAATTGGATCAATTTAGATTAGAAATGGCAATTCTAAGTATTCCAGCAGAATAGCCTTTCAGTTCCCTTTGTATTTCAGTTCCCAGAATTTCTGCTTTTTTTTTTTAGAACTAGTTTGCCCAATAGCGTGCAGGCGTTGTATGTAATTGACCAATCGTGGCATGCGAGAAGGTGGGATCTACAGAGAGCAGTCAATGCAATGCAAATTATGAGAACTGTAGAGGACTGTCAACAGAAAAACAGCCAAAACCTGGACATTTTAGGCAAATGAGAGAAAATTCCATGATACTACAGCTGAATTGTATATTGTTTCATTGAAGGAGTTATTTAAATCAGAATGTTCAAGCTGTTCTTTTCCAAACAGTGTAAATGGTACAGTAAGTAAATGGTGGCCATGACTGTCAAACAATATTTCCAAGGCAAAGTTTTAAACATAACCCTAAATACCAGTCTGTTCCTTTCACTATCTCATGGCTTCTAAATACTTAGAATTCTAAAGAAATACAGTGTATATAATGTTATTTTTGAAATTGACCGTGTGTGGTCACTATCATACTACTTACTTTCATTGTGTGCAAAACAGCAGCATAAACATTCTTCATAACATCACCTTTTGTGTTGCGCAGAACACAAGTCATGCAGGTTTGCAATGACATGAGGGTGAGTAAATGACAACAGAATTTTATTTTTTGGCTGGGCTATTCTTTAAATATGAACCTCAAGAATTTGCTAATATGAAGGCATGTATGCCTTAAAGCTGTAGGTCAGAGAAAATGCTTGAACTGGCAGACATCGTGCTTCTTTTAGAGTCCTGCATAGTCTGAGGTAATTGAATTCTGAAGAAAACAACATGTGGAGCTGTACGGTGGCACTTTATTATGCCATTTCACTGCATTCACCCCATTCCACTACACAAGATTCTTTTGAACACGTCATCTCCAGCTCATAGTTGCACAAGCCAGTCAGATAACCCATCATTCATGTCGCAACAAGAGGCAACATTCAAAACGTCATACAATATCTGATGCTCTTTTACGAGAATCACAGGATATCTGAAAGGGCTTGTTGTTTCGGAGGACTCCAGTTCTTCTCATTTGAAGCATGTTGTAGAGAAGAGGCAGTCAGTTAGACGCAGATGCTCAGAGGAGGAATGTGGCTGAAAAGCCTCTGGTTCCTGGAATGCCCCTGGCTTTATCAGGCCATAATGGAATTACCTCAGATCGGGCCCACAAAGAGGGGTTACTGGAACTGCTGAGGGCCCTTTGTTTTGACAGCACTCACACGATTATGATATTCATGCTTGTGGTGGTTCAACATGTGTATACATGGTGCGTGTTGTTGTTTTCACATATTTTGCATGTCAATAGCACAATTCTTTGCTGTGAGCATCTGTTGTTATTTGTGAATTTGATAGAACAATGGAATGTGTCTAAATGAGCCATTTACATTTTTTTTTCTTCAAAATGAGATTTATAATTTAGTAGTTAGAAAGGTTGAGGGAGGACACAAAACAGAAGCAGATTTCTAATTTGATATTCGCAATCTGTTAATGCCAAAACTATTTGCAACAGCAATGCGTGTAACCTAGGAATCATCGTTAGCGAGGGGATGTGAAGAGCTTCAAGATGGAACTGTCATTTGTGTGCGAAAGCTCACTTACTGGAAATGTCACAGTGACCCAGTTAAAGGTGATGAGTGTCATTTTTTCAGTGTTAAAATACTTTTTCTCTCATATCCCAGTTGAATATGCAGAGACAACTATAAATAAGCCATTTGTAGGCTGATTTCCCTGAAAAGTGTAAACACTGTGGCTCTGTGGTGCTATTAAAACATTGCTCTGTTTGTTTGAGCGGCCCCACACAGCAACATCGGCTCAACCAATAGCGTGAGTTCGGGACAGAAGGGGGGTCAGATCTTCAACCCCCAAGAAAGTTAAAACAAAAGGTTGGGAGGATCTTAGTACATATTCTTTTTTTTTTATTCATACATAATATATTATGAATGATATATTCAAGTATGTATAGGTTTCTGCAGGCACTGCAGGAAAGGTTTCAGTAATTTATAAAAGTAAACGGTATGTATTTTTACCTGACACCAAATGGGCACTAATGAACGAGTTGTGTTCGCCAAAAGAGGTAACCATAATGACAATATGTTGTTCACATGCATTCTATTGCAGTCTGTTTTGTGTGGTAGAACTGTCATTATGAATCACATTAATATAGATTTCCATATCAAAAAATCTTTAGTTTCTTAGTTTTACAAAAAATGTTTAGCTAGCTGTGGTGGCAAACAGCAATTTCACAAACCTTGACAGAAGTTAAAAATTGAATAACCTTTTTTTCTGAATATTACCTTTGCATTTACATTAATTTATTTATTAGATTTTTACAATTCTTTTAAAAAGCCAAAATTTCTTTAAAATAGTTGTCATGCATAATTTATATACTGGGTGTGCTATTTGATTTTTGACCAATGACAGACATGGAAAGTTTTTGGGAAACTTGTTTGAAAACAATCATTATTTTTGCAATTGCAGAATGTATGTTGTTGTAGAAATGACACACTTTTGCTTTATTGATTTTTATATTAATTATTTAAAGGGGTCATTTGATGCGATTTCAATTTTTCCTTTCTCTTTGGAGTGTTACAAGCTCTTGGTGCATAAAGAAGATCTGTAAAGTTGCAAAGACTAAAGTCTCAAATCCAAAGAGATATTCTTTATAAAAGTTAAGAGTCAGCCACGCCTACCTAAAATGGCTCGTTCTAACACACCCCGACATATCTACACTGTAAAAAAAAATCTGTGACATTTACGGTAAAATACCGGCAGCTGTGGTTGCCAGAATTTCACCGTTAAAAATATGGTAGCAGTATTTTAGGTTTTACAGATTTAACTTAAATTCACAATAAAAAACGTATTTCATTAACTGATGTAATGTTAATAAATCAGCATATTGAAGTACTAATATCTGTTTTGAACCATTGTAATACTGATAACCACCAAAAACTGGTGGTGATGAGAAAGTCACATGATGAATCAAAGCTCATCACAAACAGCTCTTCCACAAGCTGAGAAGAGAAATACTAATAGGCTACATATATAGAAGGTGCACAGTGTCATTCACACAAACACTAAACACCAACATGGTAACACGCATGATGCTGAAATAATGCAGTAAACATTAATTTAACAACATTAGATGTAAGATAAAGCCCTAATGTACACAACTGATAAGAAAAAACTAAGACGAAACATAGTTATTTCAATTAAAAAACAAAAAATATGAAGTGTCATGCAGGGAATTCTGGGAGTGTCAATTTATGGTTTTTCACTGTAAATTGAACACTTCAACCCAAATATTCAGATGTGTGCAGCACATTTTATGGAGGACTGTTTCCTGATCCTGATGTAGATAGAGTAGACTACAATGTCGGCTGTCAGTATGTGGAAAATAATGTGTTTTTTTAACACATTTCATTACACCAAATACACAAAATAATGTTCTTTTTAGCAACATCATATGACCCCTTTAATTTAATTATATTATTTTTATTTTATTTTAGTACATTTTTATATATAATATTTTTTATATGTATTCTTTTGGCAGACGATTTTATCCAAAGTGACTTGCATTGAATTATACACAAGATACACATTCAGTTCATTCAGTACCTTTGACCTACAGGAACTTAACTTAACTTCTTCAATCTAGGATGTCACAAACACTATAAAGTGGAAGATTTCACTTTACAGTTGTTGTTTTTTTAGCAATTCTCTGCGGCCTGCCATTCAGAATTTTTTTCGGAATTTACAGTTGATGCTTTCAGGTACCGTATAAAAATTGTTTTTTATAAAACCGAGTAAAGAAAGATATGCTCTAAAGCGCAGTTATCCATTGAGGTATTTGTAATGAGGAAAGAGTTTGCCGAAGTTTGCAGTGCAGGGAAGTCATGAGTCATGGTTCTTGGTCAGTTGTTTGGCATGATCCAGAATGGAGGCTTTCCCTCGAACATCTCTCATTCTGAAAAGATCTTCACACACCTCAGTCAATGTGAGAGCAATGGGGATTTTATTTATATTGATTGCCTCTATTTCAAACTATGAACATCTTTGTTTAAGTCTGAAAAATGCCCGAATAAACACTGACTATCAAAAATGCGTCATAGTAAACGCAGGGGGAATTGGGAAATATTGCCATTGCTCGCACTAGAGCTCAAGCCCAGATTCCACTGTTAGTCATCAGACAATAAAAAAAGAGACTCTTTCATACACTGAAGCACTTCTGGTGCTGCTCACAGTGCAACATGCTGAACATTTTATTTACCAATATGTCACCATGTCCTCTTTGATTGGAACCAATGAAAGAGAATACATTTCTGTATTAATTCAACATTGTGTCTGTCTAGTGTTACAGATTTCATGAAAGCAAGCATAATTCACCCACTCAACGAGTCAAATATTGTTATAATGGCAACATCTTTAATTTCCTCTTCAGAGCTTTGTTCCAGCTTGTGTTTATCAGCTCAATTGCTAGTGTAACTGTTCTTAGACCATCTGAAACCAAAAATGGGGAAATATTATAAAAAGCATTCTTAGTCATGCTTCCATTAACATGAATTATGAGAGATATGGAAGATATGTGAAGGACTAAGAGAGGTCTTGAAGGTTCCTCTTTGCGATGATGAATTGATGATTTGTATCAGAACATGTCTTGTTTCAGGCACATTTTGTGGTTGGAGGAAGGAGATCTTACTAATGGGGTGTATGCGTCATTTCTCTCACTGATGGAAAGTAATTTCTTCAATGAGCTAAACTTGTTTGGACATCTCCCAACATTACCCCTGTGTGGTAATTTCCACTCACGTACACACGGCTTGATACTTGATATAACCACGTACATTGAGTAAACTCACACCCAGAAACTGCCAACCATCAAACGACGATTGATGGTTGAGGACAGTCACAAAATACCACAGATAAACAGTTCCTCAATCTCACTATGTTAAAGCCTTGTCTTTAGACTAAACAACAGAAAGTTTAGAGAATAATGTGGTATATTCTTGGTCTGGTTCAGTCTACAGTAAGTGTAGAAATGATGTCTTCATAATCAAGGGACTTCTATTTTGTGCATTCTTAAAAATAAAGTTTCCAATCTCAAACCAAAAAGGGTTTTACAGATTATGCCATTATGGAGAACCTTTTGAAGTCCTATGAAGACTTTTAATTCTTTAGTATTTTGGGAAACCATTTATGTACTGGTCATTTAAAGGAACACTCCACTATTTTTGAAAATAGGCTCATTTTCCAACTCCCCTAGAGTTAAACAGTTGAGTTTTACCATTTTCGAATCCATTCAGCCGATCTCCGGGTCTGGCGGTAGCACTATTAGTTGTAGCTTAGCATAGATCATTGAATCTGATTAGACCGTTAGCATCTCGCTCAAAAATGACCAAAGAGTTTCTATATTTTTCCTATTTAAAACTTGACTCTTCTGTAGTTACATCGTGTACTAAGACCGACGGAAAATGAAAAGTTTCGATTTTCTAGGCTGATACGGCTAGGAACTATACTCTCATTCCAGCGTAATAATCAAGGAACTTTGCTGCTGTACCATAGATGCAGCAGGCGCAATGATATTACGCAGCGCCTGAAAATAGGCTAACTTCCGTCAACATAACCAACGTGACCACCTGCTTGCACAGGGAGCATGCTGGGGACTATTTTCAGGCGCTGCGTAATATCATTGCGCCTGCTGCACCCATGATACGGCAGCAAAGTTCCTTGATTATTACGCCAGAATGAGAGTATAGTTCCTAGCCATATCGGCCTAGAAAATCACAGCTTTTCATTTTCCGTCGGTCTTAGTACACAATGACAGAAGAGTCAAGTTTTAAATAGGAAAAATATCTAAACTCTTTGGTCATCTTTGAGCGAGATGCTAACGGTCTAATCAGATTCAATTATCTATGCTAAGCTGCAGCTAAAAGTGCTACCGCCAGACCCGGAGATCGGCTGAATGGATTCGAAAACTGTAAAACTGAACTGTTTAACTCTAGGGGAGTTGGAAAATGAGCCTATTTTCAAAAAAATAGTGGAGTGTTCCTTTAAAGCAGTGGTTTTAAACTGGTTTCTGCTTTAAATGTATTAAAATGACCAGCAATTGCATGGGCCCAGCAGTATGTCAAAATTATTAATAAGACATGGGCTGAATAGAAAATTGGCTGTTTTTCCTAAATGTCTCTTGAATTTCAATGGTTTTATGCTCTTTGCAACAAATAATACACAGTATAAAACACATTGTGGTTGACACAAACCACGTTGATCCTCACCGAAAGTGAATACATATTTCATTTAGTCAGGGTCATATTTTCCATTATATTGTTTAGAATGTTTGTGGTTTTTCAAGATGAGGGTCACCTGTTTTCAACATGGTCACCTGTCTGTGTTGACATTTTTTTTAATTCAACTAACTGTCTACTATGTGACTGATGAATTTGAAAAACCCAAATACTGTAGAGTCTTATTGGACGTGCAACTTTTGACATCAAAAACAAAATAATTGCTCTCCTGACTGTGCTTGCGGTTAGTTGAATTGTATTTGCATTTAGTATTGTCTTTTTTTGCTTCTTTATCCAGTGCGTTGTGATCGGCCGAATACCTGAAGCGTGTGATGGAAATGTTACGCCCCTTACCATACTTTGATGCCCTATCCGGCCAGAGCGACGATTCAAAAACATTAAAAACCATTATAAACGAGGCATTTGTTGCATCCAGTGGGGACATAATTACGCATTATAATGAC
>NW_015539821.1:2115657-2139922 GCF_001515605.1 Sinocyclocheilus anshuiensis | reverse complement strand
GTAACACTCCAAAGAGAAAGGAAAACTTGAAATCGCATCATATGACCCCTTTAATATCCCCAGAACCATAAATCCAACTCTAAACCCCTTTACAGGTTTACATAAATAAAATTAAATAAAATCTTTAAAAAAAATTTTGAAGGTTATTTGCCAAACCTAAACCACTGAGGAAAGTTTATTTTTAAAGTGCAGGGAACTATTCTCCTCTCATTTTGGTCTAAAATATTGACACAAAACAATGTAACTGTCTTCATTACGAGAAATGTAACATTTTCAAAGGCTTCATTTCCTTTAAAAATCACTGAGTAATTAATTTCCAAAATTTCAACAGTCCACAGGAAATGCATATAGCTGAGTCACTGAAGTTTGCAACAAATTGTATTAGTCAATATCTGTCAGTGTGAGATTCAGTTGCTGTTATCATGCTCACATTGACGGAAAATAGGGTGTGTGTGTGTGTGTTTTCAAACGCTTTCCTGGATGTAACTGCTGTGTGATTAAAAAACAAAGCATATTTTACCAGCTGAACCAACCCTTCACCCCTTGAGTAAACATGAAGTCTCATTCCGGACAGCAGTGAGCCAATCCTGCGGGCAGCCTTGACCCCAGACTCCATTTCAACAGACTGCAGATGAAGCAATCACCACACATGACTGATGGCCAGTAATACAAATGACCACAGGAACAATGCATGAGGAATCGTGTAGGTCACTGGACTGGAGAATGTGTGAATGAACAGTCCAGAAAGGACTAATTCAGAATGTCTTTGTATTTGGTTTGTCCAACTTTTTCTTTAACATCACTTGAGAATGTTAATGTCAGTTACATCGGAGCATCTGTACAAAGTTCACATGATCACATATTTACAGTTGCAAGAAAAAGTTTGTAAACCCTATGGAATTAATTGCAATTCTTAGCTAATTACTCATATAATATGGCTTATAATAATAATAATAATAATAATAATAACTCACACTTGTAGACAAACACAATCTGATTGAACTAATAAGACAGAAGTTTAAAATTTGTGTTTAGGCTATTGAGTAATTATTTACAGTGCAAGATGATAAAAGTAAGTGAATCTGCATGGTAATGACTTTTCCAAAGAGTAATTTTGTCAGGTGGTCTCGAAATTATGTGTAATTTTAAAATATATTTTGTCTTTATTTCTTAGTTTTAATTTGTTTTAAATTCTGGAACTTTGCTTATTTCCAGATTTAAATAAAAATAATCTTTGATTATAATTATGGTCTCTGATTTGCAGACTTGTGCACTGCAGTTAGCCATTAAGTTTTATGTACAATAGCAGTGGCTCTTAACTTTACTGGGTTGTGACCTGTTTACAGACCTTTGTCCCATAGCCGTATTGTATTTGAACTTGTTTTATCTTTTTGAAAATGCTTCCTGTATAGTACAAATGACATATAATTAGTCTTCCTGTTTGCTGCTGCAGATTTAAATAGCATGAAGATGTGAATGCACTTTGTTTTGACAAGTTTACACATGTATGCATATACACAAACATGTCTATGCATTTCACAAATCAAGAGTCATAGTGAGGCTAATAAAAAAGATAATTGTGAGTTTTTATCTCACAGTTCTGACTTTTTTCTTGCAATTGTGAGTTTATATATCACAACTGCAAGTTGTAAACTCGTAATTGTGTTTACATCTCACAATTCTGACTTCTTTCCTCTGAATTCTGAGTTTATATCTCACAATTTTGACATTTTTTTCTACAATTTACCCTTCGGAAAGACCCTTAAAAACAATACATCGCGGAGCAAAGAGGACTGACAACGCACTGACAGACAAGACAGAGCAGGTATGAAACAAAGTCTCTGCTTTCAAATTTTGTCATTTGTTTTAAGAAATTCAAACAGTAAATACTGTTTTGTGGCTCTTTAAAGTTTAATGTGTCATCACAGATCGCTGTAGAGCCTCAGTTCAAGCAGCATCTCTTTCTCTTTACTAGTTATAGCACGAAATAAACATGAATGAACATCAGAAGGTATCTTGTTTCAACCGCCGAAAGACATCAATACACACCATTTTTCAAGTTCAAGTCTAGCAGTGTTAATCTACTGTCCTGTTTGGTTTGTTTGTCGGACAATGGCAGATTCGGTGTTATGATTGTTCAGATCGCTTGTCAATCAAACTCACGACGAAGGGTCAATTATGACTTTTTTCTTGCAATTGTGAGTTTATATCTCACAATTTCAAGTTGTAAACTTAAAATTGTGTTTACATTTTGCAATTCTAACTTTTATTCCTCGGAATTCTGAGTTTACCTCTCGCAGTTTTGACTTTTCCTCAGAATTCTGAGTTTACATCTCACATGTAAGAAAAGCCAGAATTGATTTTTTTTTTTTTTTTTTTCTGTGACAGAAACTTCCAAAGGTTAAAGTTTGAGTCAGGATGAGCGCTGATGATGGAAACAGGTGGCGTGAGAGGGCACATCTGTTTCTAAGTGTGACTCACATCTCTCTCTCGTCTGTCTCCTGGCCTGTGTGAGCTGTCCTGGAAATCAAAAGTTCCTAAATCCATGAGAACTACAGGAAGACGGCATCCACAGCGGATTTCGTCCATTTTGTGTTCCTTTCTGTCTTTTGTTTCCCTGTGTGTGCATATTTATACTTACTGTAAAACTCCAACTGTCAAAGGTTTATCATTAATTCTGTGAGTCTCAGTGGGTGGTCTGCTACAATTTCCCACATTTACAGTAAGTTTCTGTGGTTTCTTTCTTTCTGGTGGTTTAGATATGATCTCCACAAACCAGTGTCTCTCAATGAAACTTCAGTGCAGTCCAAAGCTCTGTCTGGGGCTTCTGGACCACATGTGTGAGAATGAGTCATAGAAAACCTTAACGTTTGCCATTGTTAACATCATCGCTATTAAACCCCTTCCTGCTCCCCTTCTCTTTTTTTCTGTATTTTTCTCTTCAGTTAATTATTCAACATCTCTGCTTTCCTGGCCTTGTTGTGAGTCCTCAGCTCCACTCTGAACTGGGGTCAAAGAACTTGAAGCCAATCATCAAAGAAATGACGTACCATATTCTCTCCTGACTTACTGCTGCTAATTTTAAAAAAGCCCTGGAGGATTGAAGAGTGTACGCTTAGTAACAATGGTCTGTCCTGATTTTTTACTTAAAACTTTATCATTTATGACTAAAGTGTCTATAATAATCTATATTCTTTCTTAATGTACTTGAACATGTAGCCATTATATCTCAGCATAAATTGCTGAAAAACTACTAATTTTAATGCCATTACAAATTTGATAGTGACCCTGTTCACTTTGTACAGATTTTACAACTTTGCATTATAATGGAAATTGCTGCATTTAGCTTTATTGCAAAATAAAATAAAAACTATCAATAATCCTAAGACCTTTGGACTATAATATGTGCTTTATCACAGATATAATTGAAATAAACTTTTGCCAAGCATTTTGATCTAACGCATTATTTATATGGTCATTTGTGTGTTTTTGTTACATCATCTCTATTAATTCTAACAACCTAAAGAGAAATTTAGAGTTTTGCTCTCAAAAATCTGATATGCGCTGCTTAGAGCTCATAAATGTTGCAACTTACATCTTAACATGCTGCAACGCAGTTATTTTCCAGCAATTCGTTTTTCGGGGAAAAGTTGTGCCATGTGTGCTTCTGAAAGAAAATGTTAAGCAAACAAAGCGATTTGCTTGCTGTGTGTTAAGAAATCTCAGCCTACATGAAATAGAACTCAGTTGTCTGTGTGGCCCCAGCCCTGCCGTTGCCATGGAAACAGCTGTGTTGTTTTGGAGCGTTTGCGTATGTTCCCGGATAAATGGACTCAGTGCTGTAAGATCAATGTTTTTAAAAGAATGGAGCATTATTGGCTGCCCCCGCTGTGGTGTCACAGAGAAAATGCAGCTTTTCAGACCTACTGGCCTGCTACAGTCATCACTGCTCCTTGTGGAATTTGGCCTATATTTTTATGCAGAGAGCATTATGCTTATTTTGCAGAGTTTAGTCTCTCTGAACTTATGTGTGAGGAAAGTTTAGAGAATGCTGGCTTTCTGTGATGGTGCCGAGATGTTTGACCTACAAAGTCTCATTAAAATGGTGTGATTGTGGTGTTGTGTTAGTGACTATTTTTGACTATTGCAGCTACACCCTTTACTAACAGGTGCATAAAATCAAGCATGCAGCCATGCAGTCTCCTTAGACAAACATGTACAGTAGAATGGGTCCCTTTTTGTTCCAGTATGACACAAAGTCCATAAAGAAATAGTTTACCGAATGTGGTATGGAAGAACTTGACTGGCTTACATTGGCAAGCCAAAGTGACTGCCCTGTTGAGTCTTTTCTCCAGTACATTTTCTGGAAATTATTATTATTATTATTGGTGATTTATTTATTTTTTTGACAATGATAATAATAATATAATATAAATAATTTAAGTATTGAAATACATTTTAATTGACTGTCAATATATTATTAAACATCAAGACAGCAACAAGACAAACAATAATGTTTTTGTTATTATCATTGCTAAAAATAACAACAACAATAATTATTCTTTATTTAATATATTTTAATAGATAATTAGCAATAAATAGATTTTTTAATTATTGTATTATTATTATTATTATTATTATTACTGATGATTATTTTAATTATATTATTTTTATTATATTTGATAATGTAATCATTAGAATGCATTTTAATAAATAATTTAAATCAATTATTAAACATCTCACAATAATTTTTTTGTATTAATGTTATTATTATTATTGATAATGCCAATAATAATTATCTTTATTTAATTTATTTTAATAAACGACTTGTAATAAATACATTTTAATTTATTGTATAATTATTATTTATGATTTATTATATTTTTAATTAATGATAATAAGAAGAATACATTTTAATACAATGTAATTGACTATCAATATTATGAAACATCTAGCAATAATGTTATTTATAATAATAACAATATATATTTTTTTCTTTATTAAACTTATTAAGTATTGGAGAAAGCACACCACAGGACAGTCACTTTGGATTTGTGCAACATAACTGTTTAACCAGCTGACCGTCTGTTGTCACTACAGGAGAAAAAGGAGTGTTCGAGTAAGTGTGCCATGGGTCTCCCTGGGGCCAGGATTATCATTTCACCATATTTCTGGTAATTCAGACCAGTCTGATGTTTTTCGTTGCCAATGCACACACGCTCACAAACACACACACAATTGCAGGATTTGCGGGATTCTGTTTGTCCTATGTGACACATCAGCATGAGGTTCACACAGTGCTTTCCATACTTTGGAAAATTGGACCAGTTTACCAGATCAAGTCATTCATGATGAATCAAATCCCAGCTGATCTCATCCTGACCTCCCACCCCACAGGGAAAGATCAAAAACAGTTGTTACTTCGTCAAATCAGTTCTAAAACATCTGGGAAAATGACCAGATGCAGAATACCAGGTAAAGTTAGAGATCAGTGTTTCCAAGAACACATGGCAAGAGTTTTATTTTGGTCTTGTTTATTGCGATTGAGTAGAGTAAAAGGAGGGGAAGGATGTGAAGCAAAATAGAGATGACAGCCAAGTGGGGAAGACGAGAATCATGGTAAACATTTAAAATAGAGAGAGTTAATAATATAAAAGAAGTGTTCAACTTCTTTCATGATTTTTTCAAGGATTTTTTATTATTTATATATATTATTTATGTTATTATTTTAGGACTTTATGTGGAAAACAGAGGGTGATAAGAAGTTTCTTCATTTTAAAGCTGAAATAAAAATTGCAAAAATATCTTAGACACTCTTTCTTTGCCAGACAATGACAACTCCATCTTTCTAAACAGTGATATCCTGTGACTTTTGTATGATACTGCTTTAAAGGGATAGTTCACCCAAAAATGAAAATTTGATGTTTATCTGCTTACCCCCAGGGCATCCAAGATGTAGGTGACTTTGTTTCTTCAGTAGAACACAAATTATGATTTTTAAGTCCAGCTGTTGCAGTCTATCAGTCGTATAATGCATGGCAATGGTAACAAAATCTATGAGAGTAAAAAAAACATGCACAGACAAATCCAAATTAAACCCTGCGGCTCGTGACGACACATTGATGTCCTAAGACACGAAAAGATGGGTTTGTGCGAGAAACCGAACAGTATTTATATCATTTTTTACCTCTAATACAGCACTATGTCCAACTTCCTTGAGCGCGCGCACGGCATCCGATGCGTGAGGTGTGTACGCGCTCTGGCGTAGTTTACGTTAATGGGTGTGTTGATATCCAACACCTCACGCACCGGATGCCGTGCGCGCGCTCAAGGCAGTTGAACATAGTGGTGTATTAGAGGTAAAAAATGATATAAATACTGTTCGGTTTCTCGCACAAACCGATCATTTCGTGTCTTAGGACATCAATGTGTCGTCACGAGCCGCAGGGTTTAATTTGGATTTGTCTGTGCATGTTTTTTTTTACTCTCATAGATTTTGTTACCATTGCCATGCATTATACGACTGATAGACTGCAACAGCTGGACTTAAAAATCATCAAATGTGTTCTACTGAAGAAACAAAGTCACCTACATCTTGGATGCCCTGGGGGTAAGCAGATGAACATCACATTTTCATTTTTGGGTGAACTATCCCTTTAAATTGTCTTTCTTTGTGGAGTTTGGTGTTTTCTGCATCTTTAGGTACATTGACAATAATGAGTTCTTGCAGGCTTTCTATTTTTGCGGCTGTGGTATTTTGGAAAATTTTCAGGAAGGAAGATATATTGTATAATGGCTGTTCCGTTTGCGTCAGTGTTGCAGACAGCACACTAGCAATCACTTTTCCAGGGGTGGCACACAAGAGGAACAGAAATTGGGAAACTGCACACTTCCTTGGTCCATTTACTGTGATGTTGATTTCATCAAAAAAAGTTGAAAAGTTTCAACAGGAGTGGTTTCTCTTTGACATGACTTTGTATAATCTATTATTTGAATATAGTCACAATTCAATGGTGCTCAAAGAATCTGTCACACCCAGGTTAGATTCTGGTAAGTAAGACATTCATATTTAAGGGAAATTTAAGGCTTGCATACCCTATAATTAGACTGCTGCATCAGACACATGCCGTGACTGCTCATTAATGCATTTCAGAAGACTACTAATGCATCTTTGAAAGGTCAGACTGTGTGCAAGTAGTTCATTGAGGCTTAAGGTCGGTTTTATACCGCTTGCTAAAGTAGTACAGTACAGTTTCAGCCTATTTCTGCTGTGCACAGTCCACTGAACTCAGCAGAAAGTACTGTAGAAATTGTCAGTAAACCAATTTATCAATACTATCTTTTGCTTTAATAGGCTTTTATGAACCAACATAAAATAATGGAGTTTATATCCAACATAAAATAATGGAGTTTTGAATTTATCTTCCATTGTTTGAAAAAAAAGAAGAAAAAAAAACATTTGTCAGGCTAGATGCAAGTTGCACAAGCAGTGACAAGCACACAATATTATTCAGTAAATCTGACTGAATCTAAATGGTTTAAGCTTTTCATAGCTACACTTTGGATTCTGAGTTCTGGATCGCGTAGATTAATTACCATTTGTTTGTAAATATTATGCCCCTTCTTGTGGAAGTCAGATTTCACAATAGTGAAGTTTGCAGTATTTGTCAATGGCCAACTCTAAACCAGGCTGAAGGCTTCCATAGAAAAGTCTGGATGATGTTCTTGGTCTTCCCCACATGTGACTTAGTAACAAAGCACTATGTTATTTTTCCAGAGAAATCAATCAAAGCTGAAAACAGAACAGCAACTAATAAATAATGAAATGTGCTTTTCTGTGGAATGGTGAAATTATGTAAATGAGCAAACTGCTTTTCCAGTCATCAAAATAGGAACAGAGTATGCACGCATGTAACCAATAATGAAGACAAAATGTAATTTATGCTGATATCATGGGAGGTTAACATATACATTTTCTATAATGAAGACAAAAATACACTGTAAAATAATCCTGTTGGTGGGGTTGGTGTTGCCAGAATAATTCTGTAAAAAAAAAATTGTCAAATTGTCAATTTCACAACAACAACAAAAAAAAATGTCCAAATAATATAAAAGGTGCACAGTGTCATACACACAAATACAAAAACACCATCATGGTAACACACATGACACCAAAATAATGTAATAAACATGAATTAAACAACATTAGTTGTAACATAAAACCATAATATACATAACTGATGACTGAAAAGTAATAAAAACACAATTATGTAAAATAAATACCATCAAATGTGAGTTGCCACATGGGAAATTCTGGGAATGTAAGTTTATGGAGTTTCCTTTACAAACTTTACATTTAACAGCATTTTACTGTAAAATTACATGAAATGTGAGGTTAGATCTAGTGAGGAAACTTAACCACTTAACAGGTTTTTGCTGTAGCATTTTCACAGTGTTTTATAGTTAAAGTTACAGTGTACCAAATTTCAAATGTTTCCAGTACCATACAGGTTAATTTATTCTAAATGGTATTATTAAGAGTTACAGGGTTGAGTATGTTCTTGTATGTATGGAATCGCTTGCACATGTATGTGAGAAGTCAGCTTTATGTTTTCACCATTAGTGATCTGGCAGAGCAACTACATGTATTGATTTGACTCAATCGAAGACTCTCCCACCATTAATGGGTCAGTGAATCTGTTGTTTATGATGGCTGAAACAGATCAATTATATTATTCTAAAATACCAACATGTACATTTTTTTTTTAGTTACTTACCTTATGTGTCCCACACATCTGCAAGTGCTGAAGTTACCTGACGCTGTCTGTATTTGCTTTCTCAGATACGATTGTTATTAAAAGTGTTGAATGTTGTAATTATTTAAAGTGACTTCAATAACTAAATAATACTAACATTATTTAATTTTTTTTAAGTTTAAGCTATAATTGTTCAGACTGAGAATTTAATTGATTCAACTGAATGACATTTAATATTTTCCCCCTTATTTAACATGACAACATTTGTGTGGAAATTTGAGCACAAATGCTTGTGGATTTTATTATTATTATTATTATTTTCTATACATGCCATACATGAATGAACTGTTAGTTTCAATTACACACTGAAAATACAAGATGACAGATGAGCCCTACTCAACGATAATTAATGTTAACAAGTGCTTAGTTATATTCACACAAATAATGAGTCAATCTTTTGAAACACCCTTAACATCAAGGCTGAAATTTGGAGACACAATTAAACAGTTCACTTTGATTTTCTATGCTTTATGAAATATATATAATGGTAGTTTAATGACATGCTGATTTGACCAAACATAATGCAATCCCTTATTCCAGTTCTGCTTAAAGGAATTCATGTCTATCCAATCCCGTGTGATTTTTTTTCCCCCGTGTAACACAAGTAAATTTGTAGAATGATTTTTCAACAACAGTTCATGTCAAAGCTGCATAACAATAGTCCATGTGACTATAAAGCATTCAGATTACTTAATATAACGACTTAATATAGTGCAATATATATAGTGCATGAATCATATGAACTATTGTTTACTACAATGTTGTGTGATCTGACAGCCCATGGTCAATTTCTCCGTCTGTGTTTTCACAGAAAAAAAAACATTGTATGGGTTTGGAAGGACATGAGTATAAGTAAATAATGACAATGTATGAATGACAATATATGAAGAACAGGTTAGTCAGGGACCAGTGCAGCTTTCATAAAAACACATAATTGTTTGTGTATTAGCCTATTTTGACAAATGGGTGCAACTATTCGCCTTTAGGATTAGGGTTAAGTATTACACATTTATTCCACATTTCTGAAATTTAGTGATTCTGATGAATCGCGATTTATAAGAAAATGTGCACATGTATAACTTTTAGCCTAAATGTTTTATTACCATTGAGTGGGATAATAGACAGTATTTCTGAACGATGAATAAACTGAAATTACACTATCAGCAACTGGAGTTCACAAACACATTGTGATCTAATTTTCAGGAAATATGAGGCTTCAAACAGGGTTGAAACCAAGTTTTTCTTTAAAACTCTAAATGTGGGCTGTGGTCACTGTTATGGGAATGTCTTTGGTAAAGAGAGAAGAGAAACACCATATCAGATATCAGTTCAAATCGAAAAGAACTACACCGCCCTTGGAAAGGCACTGCGTGTGTTCCAGTAAACTGACAGTCCATCACCGCAGGTCAGAAGGTGAGACGGAAGTGAAAACACAGCAGGGCAAACAGCCAAGCGATCTGACTGGCTCTGAAGCTTTATTTCTTGTAAATTTCTTTCTTACATTTCTCTCCCCATTCAAATGAGCTTCAGTAGTCTTCTCAGCACACAGGTGAGATTTCTTCCAGTCAAAATACGCCTACATGTAACCTGTTCTCTGTGCGAAAAAACACAGTGCTTCAGGCAGTTGCGCTATGGGTCTGCACAGCAGTTTATTTAAGTTTGAGGAATGTGTAGCAAACCTTCAGGTGTTACCTTCTCTCTGTCCAACACAGCAGACAGGAAACCTCTCTCATCTCTCTGGTTTCCTGTGTTTAGATCTTTCGAAAGCTCTGCAGAGTCTCTCTCTCTCTTTTTTTTTTCATTGTTTATGTCATTTTGGTTGCTTGGCTTTGTTTGAACTTCATGGCTGGATCTTTTTTTATTGTTCATGTTTACAATGCAAAACTCACATTGTCACACAGGTTAGCTGTGATCATCATGATCATCACGTCCTTTCAGCTCTGTGTCTCTGTTCTCCACTTTAGATAGACATTTAAAGTCAGTAAATGCGTCGATGGAGAAAAATAAGAAAAATACTTCCCGATCACTATTGTGCTCTATAACAGCCAGCTGTAATCTGAGTATGGTGTGGAAATCAGGGATGTCTGATCAAGAGATGCTGAACGTGAGAAAGTCTGTCTGTTCTATTGTTTAGGGCGATATGTGCTTCCTGTCTTAAGATCAACTGGCACAAAGTCATTGTATCTTTCATGAACCTACACACAGGGTCATACATAACAAGCTGCTTCTGGAGAATGGGCTGCATGAATAATAAAACCTGAAACATGTTTGTCGATATTTAACACTTTTGTAATCTTCACATGTTTCTGCATGTTTTTGCTGACTTATTCAGCTCTTATTTCTGACACAAAACCTCAAACTTTTGAAATCCATCAAAGGATTTCCAGGTAGCGCAGGTTTCAGGTTTACTCTTCCTTGCCAACAGTCTTCTAAAGTTACAGTATACAATGTCCAAATGTTTGAGGCCACTTTGAAAATTTGGGATTCACAACATAACTGAAACCTGAAAGTAAACAGCTTTAAAAAAGAGAGAAATAATTATGATTTAAACTGAAGTAGAAATATTTCAGAATCTGTGTAGTGTAGTTTCTTATTGGAAATTTGCCAATTAAACATCATTTTTAAAGATGAAGCTTACAGCTGAAGCTTAGCCAACCATAAATGTTTCATACCAGTCTTGAAAAAGTATATTGCTTTATTGATTGATTGATTGATTTAAAGCCGACTATACATATTTCATACAAGCCTTACATTATTTTATTGTTTCTATTTATTTATTTTTAATTATATTTGTATATAAATATTATCTCAATTTTTATAAAATATATATTTATATAAAGCCAGCCATAATTTTTTTTCAGCATTTTAAGAATGCATTTTCCATTCTTTTATTATATTTATACACTACTACTAAAAATTATAAAAATGTATCAAATTAAAAATGATTACAATTTATTTATTTGTATTTATGTATTATTTATTTAAAGCTGGCCTTACATATTTTGTACATGCCATAAAATACATGCATACATACATACATAAATTAGTGATATTTTATATAAATTTTATAAATATAAAAGTATAGTCTAAAAGTCTATATAAAAGTAGCCATAAACATTTTTTACTAGCCTTGAAAAATTTATTTAGCATTGTTTCCTATAGAAAAATGCATTAACTATATAGTCATTATATATATATATATATATATATATATATATATCTTATAACACTTGAAAATTATTGTATAGTATTAGTTTTATTATTTCTATTTTTACATAATTCTTATTTACATTTTTTATAACATATATATTTATATAAAGCTGGCAATAAATATTTATTACCAGCCTTGAAAAAATATTGTGCGTTTTATTTATTTAAAAAATCCACAGACATACATGATGCCAGAGGAGTGTGCATGTTGTGACAGATTTTGTCTTCTTGTGTGTCTTTATAAACTACACTAATAGTCAATCAAACATGCACTAATATTGCATGACAATAAGATAATGCTATTAGTGCATTTTAAATGTGCATGTTTCATGTGTAGGTGTAGAGTTCAACAACCAAAAATTGTGCAGACGCTGACTCAAACAAAGTGAAAATTGAGGGGATGGAGAAGGAGAGGGTGCAGAAAGAAAGCGAGCAGTTAGGAGGGGGGAAATGAGTTCTTACAGTAAAGGAACGTGTGAGTTTGTGCATGAGCTCCCGCTCTGCACCTCCCCTTCCTGTCTAAATGTGTCCTCTCTCTCTCACACACATTGCAAGAGCAGTAAAGAGTCAACTCAATTAAAGAGCCTCTTTCCTGGAAACTGGGCTCTGATGGCACAGGGAGGTATGAAGGGAATGGGAGCCATGTGTGTTAGATGGGGAGGGGGATAGTTGGACTTTGTTTCTTTGCAAGTGTGTGTGCATGTGTGCATACACGGGAAGGTGAAGGCGGCATGAAGAGCAAGAGAAGAACAGATGGAAATGAGGACAGGGAAGGAGCTGGAATGACAAAACAAAAACACAACCTTACGGCCCTACTGTCAGTTTGAAATCAGGACAGAGGGAATCTCTGCCCTTTCTCTTGCTTCCTGCACAGCAGCCCCTCCTCTTCCTCTCTCTCTTTCTTTCAGACATACTCAAGTAATTCCTCAAACCATTAGCTGTTTGACCACAAAGTCCCGGTTGTAAATCTGTCCCACGAGGCCTCTTTTCATCCCAGCTTGCATTCTGTGACCCCTCTCTCACAGGGAACACAGGTCCAACCAACAGCCCACTTACTCAAGCATGCTGCTCTGCAGAGCACACAGGTCCGACCAGCAGCCCTTGCACAAAGTAGACTGTTCACGTTAAAGACACCTAATCTGGTTCAGTGTCTTCTCTCAGGCGGGAGGGAAAGTAGTTTTAGGAATTCAGTGTCTGCCTTTAATATACTGCATGTTTGCACTAGACACATTATTGTTTTTCTTTCAACTTCTTTTTCTGGCGAATGGCATCACACTGCAAAAAATTAAAAATAAATAAATAAAATTATATATATATATTTTTATTTATTTTTTAATCATATATTGTGTCTTGTGCCTTTGAAGATGAAGTATGTCATTTTTGCACCATAGCAACTTGAGAAATAATTGCAAAAAATGACCTGCTTCTAAAAGTTTTGCAATGCCAAATATATATGTTATAAAAATGTATATAAGAATTATGGGTGGGAAATAGAAGAAAAAGTAGAAGAAAAAATTGACTATAAAACTACGGGACATTTTTATGGCTGACTTTATATAAATATATCTTTAAAAAATGTATATATTAGATTTATAGAAGAATAAAATTACAAAAAGAAGTAAAAACAAAACAAAAAAAATTTTTCATAACAAAAAAATATTTTACGGCTGGTAAAAATAATAATAATAAATATGTTACTGTAAACTAACAAATAGGCAGTCCCATCTTGAATTGATATTATCCACTTGATATGTTGTGACGTAACAAATACAATTTCCAGTTCCAAGCCTCCTACTCCCTTTCAAGTGAAGAATCTCAGCAGCCGTTTATGAGCACTATTCTTTTATAGCACACCTTTAAGCTAAGCTTTTAAAAAGTCACTGTGTACACTACAGTCTCTAGGCTCATGGCGTCCTGGACAACATTGTTTTAATGATTCATAAAAGATGAATCACTGTCTGGTCAACTGGGATTTCGGTATGGAGATAGAGGTTAGGATCATAATTTTTTGGTAGTATTACAGAATTGTATATTAGCACCATATGTTGTTTACTTTTGGGATATGATAGAGTGCTTGGAACCCGAAACGGTGAGTATGATGTCAGACAAGGTGAGGAAAGGGTTTACATTTTTTTTTTTTTTATGTCTGGACTATTCAGACCATCCAACATAAATTGAGAAATCACATACAATATACAATACTCTGAAAGTGTATCTTGAATATGTGTGTGCAATTTTTCATTTGTTACTACATTTAGTGAAAAAAAGTGGGAAAAAATCCAACAACACAGACCACCATTCAAAAGTTTAGGGTTGGTAAGATGTTTCAGTGTTTTGGAAAGAAATTTCTTATGCTCACCAAGGCTGCATTATTTGATGAAAAATACAGTACAAACCGTAATTTTGAAATATTATAAAATTTTAAATTACTGTTTTCTATTTTATTATATTATAATGTAATTTATTCCTGTAATGGCAAAAATGAATTTTCTGTAGCCATTTCTCCAGTCTTCAGTGTCACATGAACCTTCAGAAATCATTCTAATAAGCTGATTTGGTGGTCAAGAATCATTTGTGGTGCAATTCCTGGAGGAAATTTCCACCTTCAGCTTAATGATTTATTTGGACTCATCATGAAAGTTTATCATATGCATGTGTTTTTAAGTCTTTCCAATTTAAGTATTCAAACGATTTTAAACCAAGCACAAGAAGTCGTGAAAGAGACCTAAATTTGGCACTCAAGCGCTGTTTTTATGCACAAAAAGAGTCACTTGAGCACTTGAGCACTTGAACGGACAAACAAAATGAAGTCAAAAGACCATAGGGAGTATCCTCATAAGCGCAGACTTAACTGAGATAAAATAAAAGTTTTAAATTAATGTAAACTGTTTGGAGAAAATCTGATGCCTGTCAGATCTATGCTTTTGGTCTTTATGTAACTTTTTATTATTATTATTATTATTAAATTACAAGGTTTCATGAGTCAGAAACAATAACTCTTTATTTCTTTTAATTAAAAATTTTAATATTAAGAATTTTGATAATCCATTGCATATTAAAATAGAATGTTATAACTGGAATGAAAATTTACTATTACCTAACATTCAGTTGTTGTTGTTTGTTTGTTTTTTCTTGCTGAAGGTAGCTAAAAAGACTGAAAGTAGTTGGACCAACAGTGTGTGAGAAGGTGGGATCTACAGAGAGCAGCCAAAGCAATACAAATGCATATATAATATATAAGGACTGTAGAGAACGTCAATAGAAAAACTAAACCAAAATCCTTTGGCTTTTTTAAACAATTTAGAAATCCCAGGCAGGACATGTCTGGGAAATCTGGTCTCCATAACAGGAGTTAGGAAAATGCATAAATAATATAACTGATAGACTTGCACAAGTTGCACTGATCTTGGAAAAAAAATAAAAAATTAGCCCATGAATTACTCACCCTCATGGCATCCTAGGTGTATATGACTTTCTTCTTTCAGACGAATCCAGTCGGAATTATATTAAAAATTGTCTTTGATCTTCCAAGTTGTTTAATGGCAGTCAGCAGGTGTTGAGAGGAGACTGGTTTTCCTTTGCTAAAGTAAGGAAACTTTGCTTCCATTGCTCTTATAAACAAACGTTGGTTTTCACGAGAATCACTGGCACATGCGCAACGCCGACATCTTACGTCATCCGCCCTGAGCTGCTTCCATATACAACTGCTGGCGCAAGCTAGATTAAAGTGATTATTACGTTTTGAATATGGATATTTTTCTTACAAAAAACACATCGATTTACTACAGGAGGCCTTTGTTCACCCCCCGGAGCCGTGTAAGACACTTTTTATTATGGATGCATGCGCTTTATTTCACTTCTTTTGGACTGATGAACTGCAACACCCGCTGACTGCCATTAAACAGCTTGGAAGATCAAAGTCAATTTTTAATATAACTCCGATTGGATTCATCTGAAAGAAGGAAGTCATATACACCTGAGTAAATAATGGGCTAATTTTCATTTTTGGGTGATCTATCCCTTTAAGGAGAGTGTCTAGAGGAAATCATGATGTCAAGGTTCTCGATTTCAAATCCGGACATTTCAGAAGGGTAGAAAAGAATAATTTATATTTTAAACTGAGGAGTTAGTTTTGAGTTTTGAAGCGTGCAGTATGTTTTTATCGGAGAGTAACCTCTTATTTGTGTAAATATAAATAACATTTTGATTCTCCATTTCATGACCCCTTTAATACTATAAATGCAATTTTGCCTCTTAAGTGTATTTATCTTGTTTAGCTACTCTCTCTCTCTCTCTTTATAGGCCTAAATATGTAAATAATAAAACCTGACACGGCACACGTACACATCAAAAAATATTTTTTGACGTTGTAAATAAAGATTATTGCAGTACATTTTACAAGAAAATACTATTTCAGTCTTTCAACTTTAAAATTTCATATTTAATTCAATGTGTTAATTGCCATTCCTTTGTAATTATTTGTGAAATTTACTTACCGTTTCTAAGTAAATCCTACACCAATTTCTTTTTTCACTGTAGTATTTTGATGTGCACATGTATGAGAGAACATACTATATGTACATGACAAGGTCTATATTGCCAATATTCCATGCTGATGATGTCATTAAGTTAAGCGTTCAAGTGCAAATCATTTGCTTAAGCGGAGAGAGTAAAAAGGAGCAACATATAGAGAAAAAAAGGTCCAACTTATTTGCTTTTAGAAAAGAAGCTATTACCAGCAGCAGTGTTTTGTTGACAGCCAGAGCTTGTTAGTTTGCCATTTTGCTTTCAATAGGACAGTTTCAGTGACATGTTGTTAACATAATGTTTTCATTCTGCGTGATTATAGGCAGACTTGATTAAAGACTTTACAAAGATGTTGTGCGTTTCACAACAAGGAGTGGATCTATCCTCACATACACAAAGGCCTATATGAACACACGCACACATTTGCAGAGTCTTCCCTGGGCTCCTGCAGCGGCCCAGGATGTATAAAAAATGGCCTCACATTCCTTTCCTGTTAAGTCAACCACAATATGGGACTGACACACGAGAGGACTGGACTGTTTCCCAGCACACACAACCCCTCTGGAGTCCCATTACTTTCAGTCATTTAGTCAGATGCACACACAAACACACACATATTATGTCCATGATGCCTGGTTTACTACGCGGCTCATAACTTATCTGTTAATCGTAGCCATCAGCGTCCTCAACAGGAGTATCAACATAGCCGGGCTTACCGTAAATTTGCAAGATTCAGGGAAGTCGAAACATAAGCATATCTAGACACGCGGCAGGCGGCTCAACGGAGTATTGCTTCCCCAGGGTTACAGTAAGCGAGCAGATAGAAGATTACCGAGGTGATTTACTGTAAAGCTTCAAATGAAGCTGGTATTGACAGCAGTAAAACATAAACATCCTGTAGAGACATGCTGCAACTGTTTCTTATGTGCAGACATGTCCATATATATTAAAAAAAAAAAAGCTGTGGAGAGTGCATGCATAATGCTTAATGTGCATTATGTGTAAAAAAATAAATAAATTCACAACGGTTGTTTTGGGAAGAGGGTGGTCAGGAACTTTCTAAAAACGGGGGCTTTGTGTTTTTGACGGGCGTTGGCTTTGACCAAATGGGGCATGGACTCACTGACTGCAGCTTTGTTTTGAAAACACAAGGGAGGGAGGAAAAGAAGGAGGAAGGCCCAAACGAGTGTGAAGAAAAGGCGGAGACTTCCCAAATACCGTAAAAAGAACATAGCGGGAGATACCACTTGAGTTGTGAGAAGAGACTGTTCAGTGGTTCCTCATGCATGCATATAGATGTATTCTAAATATTAACATATTTCTCGGAATCTAAACAAGCTGTGGAGTAAATCTTTCTCGTGGGTATACCTTTCTCTGGCCCTTCTGCAAAAACACACACATCATTGCTTATGCTTGGCTGTCTGGTATGAATGTGAATGGAATTTACCCATAATGCTGAAGCAAGAACTAGTGTAAATAAATGGACACATATTTCATTATGATACTATGATAAGAAGGGCAGTATTTATCTCTGATAAAATACATTTAACACCCAAAAATTTATATTCTGTAATTATTGACTGATGGAATTTACCCATAATGCTGAAGCAAGAACTAGTGTAAATAAATGGACACATATTTCATTATGATACTCTGATAAGAAGGGCAGTATTTATCTCTGATAAAATACATTTAACACCCAAAAATTAATATTCTGTAATTATTGACTGGAGTGTTCACAAAATATATTTTGAAAAATGCTTCGGTGTTCTTTTTGCCCATAGCCTACAATTAAATTCAATGGGGTCCAATGTTTTGTCTTTTGTGTTTTGCAGAAGAAAGTCACAGGTTTTGGAATGACAAGAGGGTGAATAATGTAAGAATTTTCTTTTTTGGGTGAACTATCACTTTAATAAGTAATCTGAGGATGCTTATAAATATGCATTTATTTTCCATTCTGCTATAGGAACTGATATGTTATTTGAATTTTCATGTGTAACTATGCAAATCAAAAATTAAGGAAGCTAAAGGTACTGATCAGTGAAAACTTACCAGGATCTGCTTTAATACCAGTATAGTCTGGATGTATTTAGTTTAATTAGCTTTTATTTTAATAGTTATCAAAATATTAGAAATCCAGTGATATAACCACACCTTTTCATATCAGCACTACTGATTTAAAAAATACTTTGATTATGAAATAAAAACTAGGTTATCTTTCAATTGCACAAGCACTTCCGTACTTCTATGATTAAGTCTGCACTGTAAGTCAGAAATCTTATCGTGTCAAGCTCTATTGGGTTTGCTCAGGAAGTTAATCAAGGCCTATTGATTTTTTTTCCCCACTTAGGAATTTAATGGTTTGTGAGTTACAACTTTTACTACGTGTTAATTACCCTCTAATATGAGGATGAAGATCTGATAAAAGCCCTTAGTTAAATGGAGAGAAAATTAATTAAGAGAGTGGTTAATCAATTAAATAACTGGAAGCATACAAGAAATGCTCAATCTGTAAAAAACAAATTGTATTGTAACTTTAAATAGAGTTGCAATATTAATTAAAATGACTGGTACTAGAAGAGATAAAAAAAAATTTAAATATGAGCGAAGAAAAGCTGAAAAGTGTTGTGTCCATTTTACTCCCCGATTTTTTCCTGTGAGGAATGAAGAGTGACCAGGATTAATCCATAGAGACCATTAAAAACACTCTGGAGAAAAAGAGAGAGGCAGATGTTTTAACTTTGAACAAAAGAGAAAGCACTGAGTGACATCCTGTACACACACCTCAAGGTAAGCCTCAGACCTGTTCAGTGTGGAACACAAAATAATTTTTTATTCATACAACAAAAGTTGACGGTGAGCACAAGCTACAAAAAATGTAAAAAAAGCTCTTTAAAAGTGAACTATTCTGATCTTTGTGTGTGTGTGTGTGTGTGTGTGTGTGTGTGTGTGTGTGTGTGTGTGTGTGTGTGTGTGTGCACATGACTGGAGGAAAATGTTTTCTGCTGCAAATGCCACATTAAAAATCATGCATATTTAAATTACATGCAGCCTGAGGCCAGAGAGAATAACCATTGTTTTATACACAGAAAAATGTGAGGCACATGGCTGGGTCCATTTTGTAAAAATAGTGCTCTTTAATATAAATTATGGAAATATCTTATAAATATAAATATGTGCAAAGTTTCTTGCTGCATTTTCTATGTTAATGCCTTTGTTTCTGATCTTCAAGCTTGCACTGCGGTCATCAGACCAGACCTTAAGATGAGACATCTTTATAAAAGACAGTCAAAAACATGCTTTCCTGTTGGTGGCCACACATGTAAACACCTTGATTTGACAAAATATGAAGAAAAAAAAAGAGATAGAAAAACAATCTACAAGTGGAACCACAAGCCCTTCCATAGACTCATAATACATTCAGTGAATAGCAGACGTCAAGTTCTGCTAGTGAAACAAACACTGTGTCATTGTTATTGAATGAGAATTTCGAAGCACACAAAGTATAAATGCTTCTCTGTGTGATCAGAGAAGCACGGTCCTTCATGTCAAACACCACAGTAAATCAGTTACTAAAGATTTTTCATACTGTGCTTGTACTTGCTTCACAGTATATGAATGACAATTCATATATATACGCTCATATCGTCAACAATGTTCAGACTGCCTTTTCCTAGCACAAATGAAACCACTGTTTGCTTTGGCTCCTATCATGAACAAAGTAACAACAGTCCACTGAGGGGCCGTCTTCTCCAAAGAGGGCTAAGGGAGGTCAAAGGCCTGAAGTAACAGGCCTCTCGTCTGGTCGATACGTTTGCTCTAGTCCTTTTTCTTGACCCCACACACAGTCACCATAGCAGACAGTGTCGGTCGTGAACGGTAAGTAGCCACCCCGTTTGCGCCCCCACGGCCACTTATGAGGCAATTACACTTGGCAAGAAGCAGTGGAAATGTGTACGTCATTGCAAACACCCAGCTCTCGCTCTTTCCTTCCAGGAGAAAGTCAAAAAATGTTGAGCTGGAGAAAAAAGACTTGAGAGAGTGTCTCCCGATCGATGATGAAGGGCTGGACCGTAGCCATAGCAGCACACTTAACTCCTGTACTGATCAACTATCACTTGTGTTTATCTTCAGCAGTCCGACTGGCCGCTGGAACGCGGAAGTCCGTTCGTGTCAACAGCTGCTGAGATGTCAGATGCACTTGAGTTGGAGTATGTATCTCGTGCTGTCCTTCAAAAGTTCACAATCCAGAGGTCGAAGGCACAGCTGGCCCGCAATACTGACAGACGCCGAGGTCAGGAGTGATAAACTCCACTTACGCGCCTTATTCTTCTACCCATGTGGCTCTTCTCATCTGAAACCCATCAAGAATAGCTAGATAGGAGCGTCGTACTCCTGGAGGAACTCTTGGAGTGGATGAGGCAATTGGTCCCGTTTGGTGGACACATCTATATGACCGTTTAAAGTCTTTCGACATAGGTGCTGCAGACTGGACATGCTAGATGCCAGCGGACGCAGTAGCTCCAAAGGGATCTTCTCGCCTCCAGAGTAGATGTAGTAGGCACTTCCGTCGGCCACGCTTCCACCTTCTCCGACGGCCTGGACCTTCGAAGAGGTCCCCGTCCCGGCCGATGGCATGTAATGATGGATGAGTTTGAGGACACAATCGAAGCGCGGCACCGCCTGCTCGCTCTGAGGGTCGGTCTGCAGGAAGAAGGAGACGGAGTCACATTGGATGCGCAGGTTTTTGGTGCCCATGGTCGTTTTCACGCTGAGTGTGAAGAAGTGGTGGTGGTCCGAGCTGTCACGCACCAAGAAGGTGCCTGGGGGTTCGGCGTTCAGCAGTGCGCTGGCCTCTTTCCCGCTCACAGTGCTCCAGTAGAAGCCACTTTCTTGCAGTTTGCGCACAGCCGCAATCACCATCTGATACTGCGCCCGAGAACTAAAGGTCTTGTACCGGTGGGGGGGCAGGCGCACGCCGCCTTCAAAGGGGCTGCTGCTCATGGCGCTGTCAAACCTACTGTGCGTTACCATGGCGCTCTGCCCACCCCCTGTACCGCCCGGCAACCACTGGTGCTCGGGGTCCAAGGACGAAGGGCCGTCCCAGCCAGGGTGCTGATGCACTGGAGAGCACCAACACAACGCCCAGAGCTCTGGCACCTCTTCCACATCCAGAAGAAATGACGTCTCGTTGGGTATGGAAGGCAGCTGAAGGAAAAGCCAAATGGAAAATGTCAGCATCAACCAAACAGTGAGAACAACAGAAGCCAGTGCCAGCACACTTACATCTGCTATGACATCACTTTTATTAGGGCCATTCATAGTTCTAATAACTGGATTGGATGTTGCTCACATGTGTTCCTCATCATTAAAGCCCAACCCTACCGCTCCAAAGAAACATCACATTTAGCATTTCAGTGATGTAATCGTCCCATCTGGAGATAAACTATGGCTGTTTTAACATTACCTTCTTTAATTAGTGTCTGTTTTTTAACTAATACTTATTTTTCAAGTAATTCAGTAGTAGTGATTTATCTAGTCATTGTGCTTTATGAACCTTATGTATAAACATACCCATTAGATGCTAGTGCTTATTCCAATAGTGACTAATATATATTCAATCATTACATCCTACTTTTCTACTAGTCACTATCCCAATACATCTGGTAACAACTTGCTATTTTTTGTTACTGAATAATATATCTGTGGTTTAGATCAGTTATTCACATTTGACTAGTATGTACGCCAATGTTGATGGTACCTTTTCCAGTTTTACTAATACTATTGCTACTAGTCAACCTCCCAATACTCCTGATAACAAATTGCTATTTTTTTGGTAATGATTTACATGGGAATCTGTAGTTTAGATCAGCTACTCGTTATTCGCTAGTATGTATGCCAATGTTGCTGGTACCTGTTCCAGTTTTACTAATACTATTGCAACTAGTCACTATGACAATACTACTGGTAACAAATGATTCAAGTTAGTGAATTCTATAGGGATCTGTGGTTTAAATATCAACTTCCCACTAGTATGTACTCTTTATTGCTGTTCCATATTCTAGTTCTACTAGAACTAGTGGTACTAGTTAAGCAAGTAATCCAATAACGATTAGTTTTACAAGTCATTATTGATGAGAAATGAGTACTTGTAAAATAAAGATAGATAGAAGTGTTAAAACGGCTTGCAGTGGATAAATTAACTAGCTGCTAATCGAAGCTTTATTTTTAGTCCAAGCTCGACTGTGTAAACCCGATATTGACTTCGATCGCTCTTTCGGGTTATTAGAAAACAGGTTATGAATGAGATCCTCCGGTTCGTTGTGAATAACCCAATTTCTCATTCATGACACACGGTCTCTGTCTCGTATTACACTGTAAATGCCCCTTCACTCTCTTATCCTATCTGGAATAGAAATTCACCGACTTATTCGTGTTACATTGAGGTCGTTTAGTCACATATATCACTAAAGCAGACTTCAAACTATTTAAGCTATGCGTTAGCTCGAATTACAAAACTCAACAGCATAGTTTTAGATATGAATGCCATGTAGCACAGCACATACCGAGGCATGCATAACAGTCCGATATAATAATATATGCATACATTTACAATAGATTCTTAACTCCAGTGCATTAGAATAACGCGCAAAACGTCGTTTTACCTTCAAATCGTTATCCGACTCAATCTTGGGAGTTTTCTTAAAACATAGCTCCTTTTGTGATTTCCATATAAGCGTTTATGCAAAATAGACCTTCTTTTAAAAGGATGAAGATCAGTTTCATGTCAGTTTTTTAAGTTGATCAGAGATCAGCTGTGTGAAAGTCTATCAGAGGTAGTGGAGGTTCGTGCCATCGAGCTGAAGTACCGACTGATATTTCTAAAAGGCTCCACCCCTTGTGTTCCAGTAAAGCAACCACACACACACTCACACACACGCACGTGGCGGATTGCCAATAAATAATCAGCGTGACCCTTTTTTACGGGATTTCTCCCCCCTCCCTTCCCTGTTCACACAAGGTGAAACGTTGCATTGCCCTTGCGGATATAAATGCGGTCGGTGTGTTATGACTGATGATATCTGACCACACACATGTTGCATATTATTCTGTTTTATTTGTCTATTTTATTTATTCATTTATTGCTTTTGCAGAGTCCCGTATTATAGTGTCGTTTACGGCCAGATGCATGATTGAACGTTTTGCCAAGCAGTCATTCTTGAGAAGTGGGACAAAACAGGGTGCAAAATTGAAAAAATAAAACCTTGTACTCAGACAAATGAAACTACATTTATGTATCTTATATGTACTAAGCTACTGAGCTATGCTTTGATACAACCTCCCAACTTTTCTCTTTTTTAACAAAATGTGCTTTTTTTTTTACCTTGGACAGTGTAATATAATTTCAGCTTTATCTTTAACAGCATTCAAGATGTTTTTAACATTTCAAAACACATTCTCGTGTTAGCAGACAGATTACACCTTCACATGTTACCAACAATTCCACAACAAATATAAAATATCATGATCAAATATTATCAAAATATTCAACTGACGGAGGTGACAGAGGAGTTGACACATCTGACGGTGGTGACGAAAACCTGAATTTGTAGTCATTTTAACTATCAACTACATTGAATCAGTCAATTACTGTATTAAAACAAACAACAAACAGTGAGTATGTTATTGTTTATAAAGCTTTTATTCAAGAG
>NW_015539821.1:2101747-2115035 GCF_001515605.1 Sinocyclocheilus anshuiensis | reverse complement strand
GATGTACTCTGCAGAGGTGAACTGTGGCAAGGGGGTCCTTTAGAGTGACAGCTGCCCCTGATATTCCCTGATTTTATTACATTTTATTGAATGTCTGACGGTGTTGACAAAAAGTGGGGACGCAACTTTAAAATCATATTAAACATGCATGTGTCATTAAAAAACAACACTGCTTTGATAGGAGATATTATTAACTGTTGCTTTTGATAAAACAAGCTCTTTTTCATCATAAAAAAAAAAACATTTTTTTCCATTTTATTGCATATGAATGATTGAACCCTTCTCTGTGGACACACTGTTTTAGATGTAGTGAGAGGACATTAAGAAACACAGATTTGGTATAATAATGAGAAAATTAAATTGAAGGTGATAATTGTGTTAAATACATTCTATTATTAATCCCTCATGACATTTAAAATTGAAAATATTTTTATTTTTAAACCTAATAGCAGTTACCCTTGCTGGACCTGTTTTGTCCCACGTCTCAAGAATGACTGCAAGAATAAAATTTCACGAAAATTTGATTTCACAAAAAAATGTCATAGGGCCTATCATTGGGACTTATGTTACATAAGGTTATTCGAAATCGAATGCAATTCTATATTATAAAGTTAAGTATTCCGTTTTCTATGTAAAAGCATAGTATAGTATAGTATAGTAGGCTATAGTAGTATTGACAAGCTGACTCGACTCATACATTCTGGCTGGGTTTGTTCCATACGCCATCTATAGGATGACAGCAGTAGACCAACTTCCAAAAGACCCCACTAAGACATTGGGGATATTCTTGCATTAATAAATTCACTGATCAGAAGCTTTGGATATTTATGGAGCACGTGAATCCAGAATTTATTGTATATGTCATCTAATGATGTGATTAAAATCACACAGTCACTGTGCAGAGTACAAGTACAGAGTTATTTAAATGCATCTATAGCTATAGCATCTAAACATAAATGCTTATTATTTATTGAAATATTATGTAATAGTTTAATTTATTATGATTTAAATAATAAGGGTGCAAGTCAGAATTTAACTGGAGGTTTGGACAAAAATACCCCAAATACTTCAAATGTATGCTAAAATTACTCACATGTGATATATTTCAGTATATTTTCTCTCCTCTTACGCATTTCCTCTGACAGTGTAGCTGTCAGATAACCGCATTCACTGTTGAAATTAGACTATGTGCTGCTAATATAATAAACTAAAATAATAATGTTTTAATTAAAATTTTAGGAAACACTGAATGTGTGTGGGGGGGGGGAAGCATTCATGTAGAAATTGTATTGTGTTATGATATCCTGTGCATTATTTTATATTTGATTTGATTTAGAACAAAAAATACCTTCAAATTGTAGAGGTCAGTTCAAATGTAAATAGGGATGGTGCAGTGCACAAGAGATAATGTGGCATTTTTAGCACTGATAAAAACGTATAGAAAGATGAGAGACCAGCTAAGGTACAATTATACCTTGTCAGTGCTGCAGTCCCTCTCATTAGAACCAGCCAACTTGTTTACACTAGTGCGAGCGTCTGTGTCGCGCAGCCGGAAGCATATGTGGTTAGATAAAGTTTTGACATTCAAAATGCAGTGAAAACATGGCGGCGCCCATGACATGGAAAAGACTTGTGTTCTCTGCGTATACTCCTGCTTTCTCTTGGGTTTTTACGAGTGTAACAGATCGCTTTTTTAGGACACATGAGCGGAGGAGAGGGTAAATGATAGCGGTCGTTTGCATTACATAAAGACAGTCGATAGAAATCGCGTAATATTAAAGTCAAGCGTGTTTGGCTAATGTTAGCTTGTGGTTGTGTAAAGGAGAGTTCATAAATTCATGTGTGGAGTTACAGTTGTCAAAGTGCGCTTGAGAATATGAGCCGTAAACATTAGATCAATAAAGATGTTTGCTGTTTTTGCTGTACTAATGTTCATTAGTTTATTTCCAGTAAACACTCTTTCTTAAATATGTATACGTATACATAACTATAGTTCACCCCAAAATGCTATGAAAGTAAATGGTGACTCCTTAACATATTCGTTTGTGCTCAACATACAAAATGTATGTAATGTAGGTTTGGAACAGGATGAGGGTGATTAAATGATAATGATACAGACATAACCTTTGTTTTGGGGTTATCTAACCCTTTAATGAGCTGTTAAACTGCACACTTGTTAGTGGGATAGTAAATCAACTAAATAACTTCAGCTAGATAAACCGAGACTGCAGGCAGAAGATCAGACATGGTTTATCAGCAGACTCAGCACTTGCTTTTATTAAAATTATATCTGATTCAGACATGTCTGATCTGATAACTCAGCTGTACACCAAATTCATGGATATTTGTTCATGTTAACCAGCAGATGCTTCTTTAAATGTTTTTTTTTTTTACAGAAAAATGTAGCCTAAGTTGGCCTTTAGTTGATCAGGTATTCTTGTGAAACTGCTGTTATCAGATGTGCATTGCAATGAATAAGGTTCATTCAAGAAGACTTAAAAGCACTGGTTTACAAAGCAGCCATTCACTGCTTGCATTCTTCTGAAAAGGTCGCTTTAATCAAATCACTTTTCAGTCTGATATAAGTAAAGGCCTATTCCTGAATTTTCTTCACTTGTTTAGGCAGATGTGACGTCTATAACGGGCTATGAAATGTGGGTCCCGTTTTTAAGGCAGGGTTGATACATCTGAGAGACGCAGATAGCTAACTTGTATAGATTCGTAAACTCACCCACGATTGACCTTCACATTGTTTTATGCTTAGTCTCCGCAGGGTCACGGCGCTCTCAGAGGCGCCTCTTTTCATTTTGTTTTCTCAGGAGTTATGTGAGATCTACTGTAGTGTGCGGTGAGACTCCGGGTTCTGTGAAGAAAAGCACCGTCTGGGTTGTAGAGAACTCAGTGTGACCTTGGTGTTTGGCAGTAGATCTGAGTGAAGGGTTGAAGTTTGAGACTTCATGCTGTGTCATACAGACCATATTACTGCCTTTGTCTTCTGAACCCTGTTGCATTTGGAGCTAGACTTAGGGCCCTGTTCTGAGTAGTTGGAAATCAAGTTTTGAGAAAAAGAGTTGTTGGTTGAATTATTGCTTTTCAGAATCACAACAACTATTAAATGTACAGGTCTGTATTGCACAGTCAATCATCTCTCCAGCATTTGTTTTTGGTGTAATTGCATGTGCTATTGAAATGTTGAAAAGTAATATTTTGTTAGTTATTATTACAGTTTTATTCACTGTTCTGAAAGAGGCGACAAACCAAGATGTAAAAATAATGATTTTGTTGATGATTTTCCAAAGAACAAAGCAAAAAGTACTAAAAATAAAGTATTAGGTTTTTAATTAGCAAAAATAGCTGAAAATACACTGTCGTTTAAAGTTTTGGGGTCAGTAAGATTTTTTTTTTTTTTTTAAGAAAGTAATACATTCAGCAAAGTGACAATGAAGACAGTTATAATTTTTTTTAAAAACTCAATTTCAATAAACTGAAAATATAAATTAATACATGTTGAATAAATTACATTTTAAAATATATTCAAATATAAAACAGTCATTTTAAATTGTAACGATATTTGACAATATTACTGCTTTTACAGTATTTTTGATCAAATAAATGCAGCTGTTCAGCCACCAGATTTTACAATATTTACTAATACTGTAAACGGAAGCACTGCAGTGCATTGTGTGCAGTGGAAGAGGTTTGCCAGCCTTGGATTCTGATTAAAGGTTTTCTCCTCCCCTTATTTCTCTCTTACTTCCTGTCATCCTGTAGGTCCACTGTGCTGCTCTTGGCCCCTCTCCTGGCAGAGGCAGACTCAGGCCCCCTGGCCTCCTCCAGACCTCCAGGCTTCACTGGTGTCGAGGGCCTCCACTCTCGGTTCCAGTGGATGGCTGATCATGTACCTGCTTTCAGGGTCCCTGGGGGCCGCATACGCATCCTTCACTCACCTGATGAGTTTTATCAGACTATGAAGGTATGCTTGAGTGAGTGAGTGAGTGTGTGTGTATGTGTATTTACTGGGTGAAAGCCAAGTAATTGCACCTTCAGAGAGATGTATTGCCAGTAAATATGACTATAAGGTTGTAAAAATAAAAATCTCTGATATCTTATTACCAACAGATATTATCTCACTCCATTTAGTGCCTTTCTATTTATAGTCATATTTATATCATGTCATTGTAAAATATATTATGTTGGGTGATATTTATGAGAAGGTGATGTTTATTTAATAAAACAGGTGGATCTTTGCCAAATGACCATTCTAAACGTCATAATTTATGTATTGGTATTAGTTGTATGATTTTTAACATTAAGAGAATGTTTTATCCAGTTAGATATTTAATAGGTTTAATTGTAATATTGTAAAAAATAAAAAATACATATTTGCGAAATGTTTGTCTTTTTATTTGAACTACTTTGATCTTGCCATGAAAATAGCTTTTAATTTCAATATGACTAATGATGACGATATGATAAAATAATGTATGATTAAAAATGAAATTTTGGTCAAATCCTTTTTTTTTAATTTTAGAAGATTGTCTACCTGTTTTTATGTAGACAATGGTTTGTCTTAAATCACTTTTTTTTTTTTTTTCATAATATATCTTGTAAAAAAAAACGTTACTCAGTGTTTCTCATTCAGTTTGTTGTACTTTCTGTTTGCCCAGGCTCGTATCAAGACAGCCAAGAGTCGTGTGGTTATGGCTTCACTGTATTTGGGCACAGGACCACTAGAGCAAGACCTTGTATGTAACCTGTCTGCACACATTTCCTGTCACTGACCAGTAAATATAACTTAGCCTAAGAAGGAAAAGGCTGTTTTTGTGCAGTTGACTGTGGCCTGTTTAAGAATTTTACATAAGAGGAAGTTGCTCAGGGAAGTTTATCATATCTCATCTTCTATTTTTACTTCTGTAAGATTAATACAATCAGGTATAAACAGTAGATCATGCCACAACCAAAGTCAAATCTGCAAACATATTCTGAAAAATGACCTCAGCAGAATTTAATTTTATCAACAGAATTTGATCTGGTGGTGTTTGCTAAATCTCAATCTAAAAGTTGAATTTAATCACCATCTCTGCGCACTAAAGTGCATTTCCTTGTTCATATTAACATGCGAAACCTGCCAGACAAGCCATAAGGTTCCTGTAGCAGAAGTAGAATAAAAATGAAAAATAGTACAGAACCCTAAGTTAACCCTAGTTTAAGGTTAAAAACTTGTCAGTCTAATGTGGATAATTAGAAGCTGCTTTCAGTGACTTTCTAATTTCTTTTGAAGGTTGATTGCGTGGAAGAGGCATTAGAGCACTCACAGGAAGATCATGTACCTGATCTCAAAATGTCTTTTTTGCTGGATTATACCAGAGGCTCAAGAGGTCTGTTTCTGTCTTTCTTTTACTCATTTCAAACACACACACTCAGGCTTTGTTCGGACAGACAGCAGCTGGCATATCCAACCCAAATCCTTGGAGTTGCTGTAGTCTGAACGGGAAAAACATAGGATTTAGGGCTGCACGATAAATCGCATGCGATATTTAATGCGCATCTTGTCAGTAAAGCCAGTTCTTTAATCAGCGGTAAATCTCCATCACCTGCGGGCTTTCACATGGAGCAGCATTAACTACACAGAGCCGTTGTTCACTGACAAGCTGCGCAAAACCACAATCATATTTTGCGCATGTTTTGCGCAGCTTGTCGGTGAACAACGGCTCTGTGTAGTTAATGCTGCTCGATGTGAAAGCCCGCAGGTGATGGAGATTTACCACTGATGACAGAATGGCTTTACTGACAAGATGCGCATTAAATATCGCATGCGATTTATCGTGCAGCCCTAATAGGATTGTGATCCAATACGATCTAAATCACACCGTTAAGTGGTTTTCACTCATTCACTCATTTATGGTGACAATGGAATGAAGGCAAACCATATGCATGATTGTGTGAAATAGTGTGATATATCTGATGTGTCTCATGAGTTATGAAGTCATTACTATATATATCAGATATTTACTACACTGAACATGTGGATCTGATTTCATTAATTAAATGACAGTGTGGACAATCAGTCCCAAAGATCAGATTTCAAAACCAGATAAGATTATGTGCTGTGTGAACAAAGCCTCGCATTCTCACTTATTCATAAACTTCCCTCTGTCTGTATTGTTCTTTAACTTCTTTTTGAACTATATTCTATGCATTCTGAACAGTCATAGCTTGATCTTTTCGATCACATTTCTGTGAAACCATCAGAAGGAAATAATGCCTACAGGAAAGCCCCTGCCACTGTTCGTTTCCCTTTGTCAACACTGACTAACATGCGTATGCCATGTCTATTCTGATATAACTGCCTGGGTGTAATTTTGGAGGATTTCCAGTTTTAGTAATTGTACGTTAGAGTTCAGACCTTTTTATTTTACCTTGCAAACTACTTGACAGGAACTGTTAGTCATTCCATTGACAGCTTTCAATGTGTTGTACAACTCGCCTAATGATGCTGTAAGAATTCATAATCTAATATGTCATGGTAACTGAAGCATCATATTGCAGCATAGAGCTTAATTTTAGTGGTTCAGATTCTGCTTGATCTCCTGAAAACGACTCATTATGAGAGGATTATGAGAGGGTGTTCACAAAGAGAGAGATGTGTTTTTTTTTATGTGTTAGCAATTTCTAGAGTGAACGACTGTAACTGTTGGCAATGCGTACAATATCATCTTCTATGCAAATGAGCAGTGACATGATGTGACGCCTACCAATATGAGTGCACCGGGAGGGGTCAAGGTTTGGTTAGTTAGCAGTGTCCCATTCTCAAAGCATCTTTCTCCATTGACATCCATTACAATAGCTGTGTATATATACTATATAACATATACTAGCATTCAAAAGTTTGTGGTCAGTACATGTAAATGTTTTTGAGTATTTTATGCTCACCAAGGCTGCTGTAAAAATACAATAACAGTAATATTGTGAAATACTATTATAATTGACTTTTTTTTTTATTATAATATATTTTCAAATGTAATTTATTCTTGTGACGGCAAAGCTAAATGTTCAACAGGTATTACTCCAGTCTTGAGTGTCACATGATCCTTCAGAAATCATCCTAATATGCCGATTTGCTGCTCATGAAACATTTCTTATTATTAGCAATGTTGAAAACAGTTGTGCTGCTTAATATTTTTGAGGCATCCATGATGATTATTTTAGGATTCTTTGATTCTTTTGATCATCATTTGTAATATTATAAATATCTTTACCATCTTTTTTCATCATTTTCATGCACCCTTACTGAATAAATGTATTAATTTCTTAAAAAAACATATATACATATATATTAAAAAGGTGAAAAGACTATTTTTATGTCTGCATTCTTTGGTATCAAAGCTATATCTTGCTGTAGTTCTATCATGACAACTCTCGGAAGATTGCAACATGAACCAATCAGCGTGTGCCAAGTAGTTTAATGCTGTGAATATCATCAGTTTGTGTTAACGACCCATCAACATGCGCCATCTAGAGTTTCATGACAGAACTTGGCATTTACAAGTGAAGGACTTGGAACTGACTAACTGACTATAACTTTTATTTGTTCCCAAAGGGCAATTGTTTTACAGCTTTCCTTCAATATGGAAAATGCAAAACTAAAGAGACTTTATACTATATAATAACTTAAACACAGAATGAACTGAAAAAAATCAGTGAACATTCAGTCACTGCGGGTGTTCTTGAGGGCAATCAGCCAATCAACCTCCATCAACCTCTAGTTTTTAGTGAGAATGTCCCATTAGTATATCTAACGCTTACTTCAATGTATGCACTGACTCATTGCTTCTCATTTCCCTATTTGTTATTTTTCATTTGAAGGTAAGCACAATTCCCGCACAATGTTACTGCCGCTGCTCCAGCGTTTTCCTGAGCAAATGAGAGTGTCCCTGTACCATACGCCTGACCTGCGGGGGCTGCTGCGTCTTCTGGTTCCCGAACGCTTCAATGAAACCATCGGGGTGCAGCACATCAAGGCATACCTTTTTGACAACAGTCTCATTATTAGTGGGTGTGTACACGTGCATATGTCACAGCAAAAGTGGATACGACACATGTTCGTAAACATATGTTATGGCCGGGTAACTAAAATATGCTTGCAGTGTAAATTTCTCTCAGACAAAATATTCCCATAGTTATTGCTTTTCATGGTTCTAGGTTTGTTTTTAGAGCATATGGAGCTCATGCAAACCGCCTGCGCTCAGTGGAGGAGGTGAATATTTGTTCGCCCACTCTTGAGTGTGATATGATATTTCATCTCATACAGGGCCAATCTGAGCGACTCCTACTTCACCAATCGTCAGGATCGTTATGTTCTGCTGGAGGACTGTGAGGAAGTGGCTGATTTCCTTGCTGAACTCGTGGGAGTCGTGGGCGACGTGTCACTGCAGCTCCAGCCTGACAACAGTGTGCACATGATTGAGGGAATGGTGCATCCTTACAAAGGCAAGTGGTTTTCCAAGGGAGGACCTGTTTAAACAGAAGCTACTTCCTTAAATGTATAATGTCATAAGACAATGAGAGGGGATTTCAATGAGAATTCCTTATAGAGTTCATTTTCATATGCTGGCTACATTATTTTAGCACCTGAAATGAGGAATTATGTAAGTTAAAAATCACATTATGTAAGGTAAATGCCCAAACACATTCACAAAATGCTAAACGCAGCTTCCTTAGCTTGGAGGCTGATTGTGAGTGATCAATTGCGTGAGGATGTAGCTAACTACCATAATAATTCAAATTGAATGCCATGGCCATGTTAACCGAAGATAAAACGGTATTTAAGCATGCAAGGTGCAGTGCTACACCATCGTGTGTATCACTTGGTTTAAATGGACTGGGTGGAATGAATATCTATTATTTATTAAGAGCATCCTTGTTTAGGTGCAGCTAGACTGTCTTAAGTGCAAGTGATCAAACAACTTCAGCATTTTTTTGACAACGAAAGTAGTCCTGATAAGAGAAATGAGTGACACTTGTGGTTTCCACCCACTCTGACATACATGAATCAGAGGTTATGATGGTAAGTCACTCATTTCCTTGTAACACCAGCATTGTGGTAACACATTGAGTATCAGGAAGCTCGGAGCCTGCTTGCTAGCCTCTGGTCTCTGTGATGCTGAGCTTCAGCCATGACTCGGTGTGTCTTACGGTCCCCAGGCTCAGCGATGAGCGCGAAACGAGTGAATGAGTGATTATGCTCATTCAGCTTCGGTCCATATCCGTAACCCAGCGTCGTTCAATGACATAATCGTGGTGGAGCGGGGCCACAGTTTGTCACAGATCCCAGAAATAGTGCAATGATGTCACCTTGCTGGTGGTAAGTGATCTGTGCTGGGAGGGTAGGAAAGGAAAGGAGAGATGCAGAACGATGATAGGTTCGGGAAGGAGCTATTTGGACCTCGATACAGTCCGTCAAGACAATGAGGTCAACGGAAAATGATGGACTGATAGCCAACAGCGAGAATAGTGATGTATGACGGTAAAAGGAGGAAAATATCAGACTGAAAAGCACATGCACTCGAATCAGGGTGACATTTCTTTATGCAACTCATCGACGACAGTATATGTACGAAGCAAAAGCCTCATCTTCCAGTAAGAGTTACTAGAGCGCTGGTCCATTGAGAAGCTTATCCGCTGAGTCGGCAGTTCGGTCCTGCCCCTGTATCTCCAGTAATTGGATCCCACAGTCTGTCGGTAAGAGCCGCTGAAATTCGTGGCCCTGTTAACTGGATGTGTTTGGACCTCTGAGGCCTGGAGGCTTGGGGTGGCTGGCTTTGCGTCCGTGGGGAAAGCCCCAGTATCCTGCTTCAAAGAGCCGTTTATTTGTTCTCCGCCGGCCACACATATTTGTGGAGGCTTTCGCTTTTTCTTGTTCTCTGCATTTAACAAACAGAATATTCTGAGCGGCCTTGCTGCACATTTTCCATCTTAACCAAATAAGCACAGACACCATGGAGCAGCAGGCTTCTGCCATACATTACCAACATGCAGGGTTCTGCCCTGAAGCTAATTCATTATTTACAGATTATCTCTCTTGCTATGAGTCACCGTGGCACATTATGTCTAGCAGAGGCGCCAGGGTTTGACAGCGCCTTTCCAGACGGTCAGCAGTTATTGACCCGTGTCTCTGAGGTTTTGATCATGCATTTGCAGGATCTCACATGAGCAAATACCTGATAGAATGGATTGGAGGGGAGCAGATTGCGTGTCGTTTCCCTTGCATACCCATTCAGATAAGTGTGAATGTAAGCACCCTGTTAAGATCAGTTGCTTAGAGTCATTCTGTTTATCATTACTATCAGGTATTTTAACTTGATTGACACGTTTCAAAGCACCTTTTCAAAACCTACTGAGTTATGCTGCTATGCTAACTGAAATAGAACTTCTTAAGTTACTTATGTTGAATGTTCTGCTTAGGCAGAAACTTCTCACGTAAAGCACATGGGAGACTCATATTTGGTTTTACAATCGTTTGTTTATATTATAAGTTAACACAGTAGTATTTACACTGTTGTTCAAAAGTTTGGGGTCAGTTTTTTTGTTTGTTTGTTTGTTTTTTTTTTAAGAAATAAATTAATACGCATAAAGTCAGAAGTGACAGTAAATACATTTATAATGTCACAAAAATGTATATTTCCAATAAAGGCTGTTCTTTTGAACATTTTGGTCATCAAACAAAAAATCCTGAAAAAAATGTATCTTAGTTTCCACAAAAATATAAAACAGCACAACTGTTTTCAACATTGATAATAATAACAAAAAAAGTTTCCTGAGCGCCAACTTGACATATTAGAATGATTTATGAAGGATCTTGTGATACTGAGGACTGGAGTAATGGCTGCTGAAAATTCAGCTTTGCCACCACAGGGATGAATTACATTTTAAAATATGTGGAAATAGAATTAAAAAAAAAATGATACTAATGTTTCACACTATTATTTTTTTTACTGTATTTTGGATCAAATAAATGCAGCCTTGGTGAGCATTGGAGACTTTTCCAAATACATTAAAATCTCCCCAAACTTTTTAACATAAGCAAAAATGTACTGTAGTACAAATAAATGTCAGATAAAATAGTCAGATTTAACTTTATCAATCTATTTTTATCAGTATTTGTCAGTAGTGAAGGAAATATGGTTATAATCATCATTTAACATGCTTTTATTGCCATTTTGTATGTTTTTTTTTTCTCACCACGGTGTATTATGGGATCATCTTCTCTATAAAAGACACAAGTGATGTGGCCTTAAAATTTGTCCAAAACGTAGTTTTTGGAACAGCTGTGCTTAAAATGCTGCCTATGTTGGCAGCTGACTAGGTTTTGGAACACAGCCCAGATGTATCCAATATTTAAGTGTTTCAACAGAGTTGTTCTCAGATGTGGTCTGTCTTGTGGTCTAACAGGTAACAGAGCAGAGTTTTCTGCATCGGCACAGAGACGGATCATGGAGGTGGTGAACACGGCCCGTGTCCGGCAGAGCATGCTGGAGGCGGAATGCTCAGACATCCTAGACTCGGACAGAATGGTGCCAAATGACACTTGGATCTTTCCACTCATGCAAATGAAGCCTCTGGGCATTCACCTGGATGAACAAGTAACCCAACGACTGCTCATAGAGCCAGGTGGAGACTCAGTCGTCTACCTGACATCGGGTTACTTCAACCTGACGCGCACCTACATGCAGCTGGTGCTGGGTGCAGCAGCAGACTACCGTATCCTCATGGCCTCCCCAGAGGTTAATGGCTTTTTTGGAGCCAAAGGTGTAGCAGGAGCAATTCCTGAGGCCTACGTTCACCTCGCCCGACAGTTTTACAATAAGGTGTGCATTTTTTTTTTACGGTTTAGCACAGGACTGGGCAGCATGATGTGTATATACTTGTGTTGACAGAGATGAACACTTCAGTGTAGACAGCTCTGTTATTTATAAAAGGAGCTATTTAGTTTTGTCAAGTCATGCCGCCCACTTCTAGTGTGGACAAGATGTAACTATAGGTTTTTTACGGTTGCCAGACACCATTACAAATTGGTGCATTAACATATAATTCAACTGATTTGTGAACTTACTGCTGCATATACTGTAGTATATCGGCTACCAAAAATATTTATAACGTATTATCATTTTACATCTTTTGTTTTTAATTAAGTTGTTTTGTACTCATGCCAAATTTCTCATTATTTTTTTTAATTGAATAATCTTTTGATTTGCTTCCAATATGGGTTTATAATGTTTTTTAAAAGCTGCATTTATTTGATCAAAAATACAGTAAGAACAACAATATAGTGAAATAGTCTGTCCTGCTTTTTGTTTAGTGAAGTTTTAGTTGACTTAAAGTCTGGGATTTAAAAGTCTTAAAGTCTAGTTTTAGTCAATTAAATTTTTTAGTCACATTTTAATCATGCCGTGTAATGGTAAAATAGTGGCATTCTTAATATTAATTCCAAATTATATTAAAGGGGTCATATGATGCAATTTCAAGTTTTCCTTTCTCTTTGGAGTGTTACAAGCAGTTTGTGCATAGATAAGATCCCTAAAGTTGCAAAGACTAACGTCTCAAACCCAAAGAGATATGTTTTATAAAAGTTAAGACTGATCCACGCCCTCCTAAAACGGCTCGTTCTAACACGCCCCCACATGTCTACGTCACGATGTGGGAAGATTTGCATAACGCCGCCCAAATGTTCACGCAAAGAAAGAAGGCGTAACTTTGATTCTCGCTGTAGTATTAGGCTTGCCGCGATAGACGGTGCTGATGGTAATACCGGTGTTAAGCCGCAACACCGGTTACGTCACTTGCCCACCGCGTCACCGACCCCCACCGTCGTTTTGATTTTTTTATAGTAATAAAAATAATTTAGTTGAGTAAAAGAACAGACACTACAATTAAAAACTGAATGCGGCTACTCGATGCAGCGTGCCGAACGACAGTCGCATCACACAGATCAGATTATTTAAAAGCAAAGGAAAGCGAGGAAAAGAGGGAATGCCCCGCCCCCGCAGTGATACCGGTATTACCGTTGTTGTCACGTCGATTAACCGGTGGGAAAATTTCCTCACCGTCACAACCCTATGTAGTATTGTTGCTGCCGCCACCGCTGTGTTTCGTTGTAAAAGCGAAAGTACTTTCTTTGGTCTTCCAAAAGAGGACACAACGAGAAATCAGTGGTTAAATTGTATTTACAGCACTGTTCCAGAACAGTTCAACCCAAATATTCAGATGTGTGCAGCACATTTTATGGAGG